>NW_025958743.1:0-29271 GCF_023159225.1 Perognathus longimembris pacificus | reverse complement strand
GAGTTTATCTTATTTTTAATTGTTTATTTAAATGAAGTCGACCAGTTGCCTGCCCTTCTTCCATTATTCGTCACCGAGACAAACTGAACAAAGTTCTGAGGTCGACCTTGTAAAGATAAGGATTCAGGTCTGTCTGCTGTTTACCTTTGCTCCTGCGCGCACTGCCCTTCTCTCCACATTTATGTGTTTGTTTGTTTGTCTATCTAAACTTTTGGGTTTTTATTTCTAATGAGGTCGACCAGTTGTTCATTTATTATTTTTTTTACTACGCATCAAGCTGCGCTGCTTGTCTTTGCTCCTGTGTGCTCGCGCACTCTCGCCTTTTCCACTTATTTTTATTTTTGATTTATTTTTGATTTATTTTGTCAATTTAAAAAAAAATACGCATCGTGCTGTGCTGTTGTGTTTGCTTGAGTGCTTTCGCGCGCTCTCCCTTTGTGCACTTTACAATTTTTTTGTTATTATTTTTCTATTCCTGAGAGTTTATCTTATTTTTTATTTGTTTATTTAAATGACGTCGACCAGTTGCCTGCCCTTCCTTCCATCATCCGTCACCGAGACAACTGAACAAAGTACTGAGGTCGACCTTGTAAAGATAAGGATCAGGTCTGTCTGCTGTTTACCTTTGCTCCTGCGCGCAGTGCCCTTCTCTCCACATTTATGTGTTTGTTTGTTTGTCTATCCAATCTTTTGGGTTTTATTTCTAATGAGGTCGACCAGTTGTCTATTTATTATTTTTTTTACTACGCATCAAGCTGCGCTGCTTACATTTGCTCCTGTGTGCTCGCGCACTCTCGCCTTTTCCACTTATTTTTATTTTTGATTTATTTTTGATTTATTTTGTCAATTTTTTAAAAAAATACGCATCGTGCTGTGCTGTTTGTGTTTGCTTGAGTGCATTCGCGCGCTCCTCGCTTTCTCCACTTTACAATTTTTTTGTTATTATTTATCTATTCCTGACAGTTTATATTATTTTTATTTGTTTATTTAAATGAAGTCGACCAGTTGCCTGCCCTTCCTTCCATTATCCGTCACCGAGACAAACTGAACAAAGTTCTGAGGTCGACCTTGTAAAGATAAGGATTCAGGTCTGTCTGCTGTTTACCTTTGCTCCTACGCGCACCTGCCCTTCTCTCCACATTTATGTGTTTGTTTGTTTGTCTATCTAATCTTTGGTTTTTTTTCTAATGAGGTCGACCAGTTGTCTATTTATTATTTTCTTTACTACGCATCAAGCTTCGCTGCTTGTCTTTGCTCCTGTGTGCTCGCGCACACTCGCCTTTTCCACTTATTTTTATTTTTGATTTATTTTTGATTTATTTTGTCAATTTAAAAAAAAATACGCATCTTGCTGTGCTGTTTGTGTTTGCTTGAGTGCATTTGCGCGCTCTCGCTTTCTCCACTTTACAATTTTTTTGTTATTATTTATCTATTCCTGAGAGTTTATCTTATTTTTAAATTGTTTATTTAAATGAAGTCGACCAGTTGCCTGCCCTTCCTTCCATTATTCGTCACCGAGACAAACTGAACAAAGTTCTGAGGTCGACCTTGTAAAGATAAGGATTCAGGTCTGTCTGCTGTTTACCTTTGCTCCTGCGCGCACTGCCCTTCTCTACACATTTATGTGTTTGTTTGTTTGTCTATCTAATCTTTTGGGTTTTTATTTCTAATGAGGTCGACCAGTTGTCTATTTATTATTTTTTTTACTACGCATCAAGCTGCGCTGCTTGTCTTTGCTCCTGTGTGCTCGCGCACTCTCGCCTTTTCCACTTATTTTTATTTTTGATTTATTTTTGATTTATTTTGTCAATTTAAAAAAAATACGCATCGTGCTGTGCTGTTTGTGTTTGCTTGAGTGCTTTCGCGCGCTCTCTCTTTGTGCACTTTACAATTTTTTTGTTATTATTTTTCTATTCCTGAGAGTTTATCTTATTTTTTATTTGTTTATTTAAATGACGTCGACCAGTTGCCTGCCCTTCCTTCCATTATCCGTCACCGAGACAAACTGAACAAAGTTCTGAGGTCGACCTTGTAAAGATAATGATTCAGGTCTGTCTGCTGTTTACCTTTGCTCCTGCGCGCACTGCCCTTCTCTCCACATTTATGTGTTTGTTTGTTTGTCTATCTAATCTTTTGGGTTTTTTATTTCTAATGAGGTCGACCAGTTGTCTATTTATTATTTTTTTTACTACGCATCAAGCTGCGCTGCTTGTCTTTGCTCCTGTGTGCTCGCGCACTCTCGCCTTTTCCACCTATTTTTATTTTTGATTTATTTTTGATTTATTTTGTCAATTTAAAAAAAAAATACGCATCGTGCTGTGCTGTTTGTGTTTGCTTGAGTGCTTTCGCGCGCTCTCGCTTTGTGCACTTTACAATTTTTTGTTATTATTTTTCTATTCCTGAGAGTTTATCTTATTTTTTATTTGTTTATTTAAATGACGTCGACAAGTTGCCTGCCCTTCCTTCCATTATCCGTCACCGAGACAAACTGAACAAAGTACTGAGGTCGACCTTGTAAAGATAAGGATTCAGGTCTGTCTGCTGTTTACCTTTGCTCCTGCGCGCACTGCCCTTCTCTCCACATTTATGTGTTTGTTTGTTTGTCTATCCAATCTTTTGGGTTTTTATTTCTAATGAGGTCGACCGGTTGTCTATTATTATTTTTTTTTACTACGCATCAAGCTGCGCTGCTTGTCTTTGCTCCTGTGTGCTCGCGCAATCTCGCTTTTTCCACTTATTTTTATTTTTGATTTATTTTTGATTTATTTTGTCAATTTTTTAAAAAAATACGCATCGTGCTGTGCTGTTTTGTGTTTGCTTGAGTGCATTCGCGCGCTCCTCCGCTTTCTCACTTTACAATTTTTTTGTTATTATTTATCTATTCCTGAGAGTTTATATTATTTTTATTTGTTTATTTAAATGAAGTCGACCAGTTGCCTGCCCTCCTTCCATTATCCGTCACCGAGACAAACTGAACAAAGTTCTGAGGTCGACCTTGTAAAGATAAGGATTCAGGTCTGTCTGCTGTTTACCTTTGCTCCTACGCGCACTGCCCTTCTCTCCACATTTATGTGTTTGTTTGTTTGTCTATCTAATCTTTGGGTTTTTTTTCTAATGAGGTCGACCAGTTGTCTATTTATTATTTTCTTTACTACGCATCAAGCTTCGCTGCTTGTCTTTGCTCCTGTGTGCTCGCGCACACTCGCCTTTTCCACTTATTTTTATTTTTGATTTATTTTTGATTTATTTGTCAATTTTAAAAAAAATACGCATCGTGCTGTGCTGTTGTGTTTGCTTGAGTGCATTTGCGCGCTCTCGCTTTCTCCACTTTACAATTTTTTTGTTATTATTTATCTATTCTGAGAGTTTATCTTATTTTTAATTGTTTATTTAAATGAAGTCGACAGTTGCCTGCCCTTCCTTCCATTATTCGTCACCGAGACAAACTGAACAAAGTTCTGAGGTCGACCTTGTAAAGATAAGGATTCAGGTCTGTCTGCTGTTTACCTTTGCTCCTGCGCGCACTGCCCTTCTCTCCACATTTATGTGTTTGTTTGTTTGTCTATCTAAACTTTTGGGTTTTTATTTCTAATGAGGTCGACCAGTTGTCTATTTATTATTTTTTTACTACGCATCAAGCTGCGCTGCTTGTCTTTGCTCCTGTGTGCTCGCGCACCTCTCGCCTTTTCCACTTATTTTTATTTTTGATTTATTTTTGATTTATTTTGTCAATTTAAAAAAAAATACGCATCGTGCTGTGCTGTTTGTGTTTGCTTGAGTGCTTTCGCGCGCTCTCTCTTTGTGCACTTTACAATTTTTTTGTTATTATTTTTCTATTCCTGAGAGTTTATCTTATTTTTTATTTGTTTATTTAAATGATGTCGACCAGTTGCCTGCCCTTCCTTCCATTATCCGTCACCGAGACAAACTGAACAAAGTTCTGAGGTCGACCTTGTAAAGATAAGGATTCAGGTCTGTCTGCTGTTTACCTTTGCTCCTGCGCGCACTGCCCTTCTTTCCACATTTATGTGTTTGTTTGTTTGTCTATCCAATCTTTTGGGTTTTTATTTCTAATGAGGTCGACCAGTTGTCTATTTATTATTTTTTTTTACTACGCATCAAGCTGCGCTGCTTGTCTTTGCTCCTGTGTGCTCGCCACTCTCGCTTTTTCCAGTTATTTTTATTTTTGATTTATTTTTGATTTATTTTGTCAATTTTTTAAAAAAAATACGCATCGTGCTGTGCTGTTTGTGTTTGCTTGAGTGCATTCGCGCGCTCCTCGCTTTCCTCCACTTTACAATTTTTTTTTTTATTATTTATCTATTCCTGAGAGTTTATCTTATTTTTTATTTGTTTATTTAAATGAAGTCGACCAGTTGCCTGCCCTTCCTTCCATTATCCGTCACCGAGACAAACTGAACAAAGTTCTGAGGTCGACCTTGTAAAGATAAGGATTCAGGTCTGTCTGCTGTTTACCTTTGTCCTGCGCGCACTGCCCTTCTCTCCACATTTATGTGTTTGTTTGTTTGTCTATCTAATCTTTTGGGTTTTTATTTCTAATGAGGTCGACCAGTTGTCTATTTATTATTTTTTTTACTACGCATCAAGCTGCGCTGCTTGTCTTTGCTCCTGTGTGCTCGCGCACTCTCGCCTTTTCCACCTATTTTATTTTGATTTATTTTTGATTTATTTTGTCAATTTAAAAAAAATACGCATCGTGCTGTGCTGTTTGTGTTTGCTTGAGTGCTTTCGCGCGCTCTCGCTTTGTGCACTTTACAATTTTTTTGTTATTATTTTTCTATTCCTGAGAGTTTATCTTATTTTTTATTTGTTTATTTAAATGACGTCGACAAGTTGCCTGCCCTTCCTTCCATTATCCGTCACGAGACAAACTGAACAAAGTACTGAGGTCGACCTTGTAAAGATAAGGATTCAGTCTGTCTGCTGTTTACCTTTGCTCCTGCGCGCACTGCCCTTCTCTCCACATTTATGTGTTTGTTTGTTTGTCTATCCAATCTTTTGGGTTTTTATTTCTAATGAGGTCGACCGGCTTGTCTATTTATTATTTTTTTTTACTACGCATCAAGCTGCGCTGCTTGTCTTTGCTCCTGTGTGCTCGCGCAATCTCGCTTTTTCCACTTATTTTTATTTTTGATTTATTTTTGATTATTTTGTCAATTTTTTAAAAAAATACGCATCGTGCTGTGCTGTTTGTGTTTGCTTGAGTGCATTCGCGCGCTCTCGCTTTCTCCACTTTACAATTTTTTTGTTATTATTTATCTATTCCTGAGAGTTTATATTATTTTTATTTGTTTATTTAAATGAAGTCGACCAGTTGCCTGCCCTTCCTTCCATTATCCGTCACCGAGACAAACTGAACAAAGTTCTGAGGTCGACCTTGTAAAGATAAGATTCAGGTCTGTCTGCTGTTTACCTTTGCTCCTACGCGCACTGCCCTTCTCTCCACATTTATGTGTTTGTTTGTTTGTCTATCTAATCTTTGGGTTTTTTTTCTAATGAGTCGACCAGTTGTCTATTTATTATTTTCTTTACTACGCATCAAGCTTCGCTGCTTGTCTTTGCTCCTGTGTGCTCGCGCACACTCGCCTTTTCCACTTATTTTTATTTTTGATTTATTTTGATTTATTTTGTCAATTTTAAAAAAAATACGCATCGTGCTGTGCTGTTTGTGTTTGCTTGAGTGCATTTGCGCGCTCTCGCTTTCTCCACTTTACAATTTTTTTGTTATTATTTATCTATTCCTGAGAGTTTATCTTATTTTTAATTGTTTATTTAAATGAAGTCGACCAGTTGCCTGCCCTTCCTTCCATTATTCGTCACCGAGACAAACTGAACAAAGTTCTGAGGTCGACCTTGTAAAGATAAGGATTCAGGTCTGTCTGCTGTTTACCTTTGCTCCTGCGCGCACTGCCCTTCTCTCCACATTTATGTGTTTGTTTGTTTGTCTATCTAAACTTTTGGGTTTTTATTTCTAATGAGGTCGACCAGTTGTCTATTTATTATTTTTTTTACTACGCATCAAGCTGCGCTGCTTGTCTTTGCTCCTGTGTGCTCGCGCACTCTCGCCTTTTCCACTTATTTTTATTTTTGATTTATTTTTGATTTATTTTGTCAATTTAAAAAAAAATACGCATCGTGCTGTGCTGTTTGTGTTTGCTTGAGTGCTTTCGCGCGCTCTCGCTTTGTGCACTTTACAATTTTTTTGTTATTATTTTTCTATTCCTGAGAGTTTATCTTATTTTTTATTTGTTTATTTAAATGACGTCGACCAGTTGCCTGCCCTTCCTTCCATTATCCGTCACCGAGACAAACTGAACAAAGTACTGAGGTCGACCTTGTAAAGATAAGGATTCAGGTCTGTCTGCTGTTTACCTTTGCTCCTGCGCGCACTGCCCTTCTCTCCACATTTATGTGTTTGTTTGTTTGTCTATCCAATCTTTTGGGTTTTTATTTCTAATGAGGTCGACCAGTTGTCTATTTATTATTTTTTTTACTACGCTTCAAGCTGCGCTGCTTACATTTGCTCCTGTGTGCTCGCGCACTCTCGCCTTTTCCACTTATTTTTATTTTTGATTTATTTTTGATTTATTTTGTCAATTTTTTAAAAAAATACGCATCGTGCTGTGCTGTTTGTGTTTGCTTGAGTGCATTCGCGCGCTCTCGCTTTCTCCACTTTACAATTTTTTTGTTATTATTTATCTATTCCTGACAGTTTATATTATTTTTATTTGTTTATTTAAATGAAGTCGACCAGTTGCCTGCCCTTCCTTCCATTATCCGTCACCGAGACAAACTGAACAAAGTTCTGAGGTCGACCTTGTAAAGATAAGGATTCAGGTCTGTCTGCTGTTTACCTTTGCTCCTACGCGCACTGCCCTTCTCTCCACATTTATGTGTTTGTTTGTTTGTCTATCTAATCTTTGGGTTTTTTTTCTAATGAGGTCGACCAGTTGTCTATTTATTATTTTCTTTACTACGCATCAAGCTTCGCTGCTTGTCTTTGCTCCTGTGTGCTCGCGCACACTCGCCTTTTCCACTTATTTTTATTTTTGATTTATTTTTGAATTATTTTGTCAATTTAAAAAAAAATACGCATCTTGCTGTGCTGTTTGTGTTTGCTTGAGTGCATTTGCGCGCTCTCGCTTTCTCCACTTTACAATTTTTTTGTTATTATTTATCTATTCCTGAGAGTTTATCTTATTTTTAATTGTTTATTTAAATGAAGTCGACCAGTTGCCTGCCCTTCCTTCCATTATTCGTCACCGAGACAAACTGAACAAAGTTCTGAGGTCGACCTTGTAAAGATAAGGATTCAGGTCTGTCTGCTGTTTACCTTTGCTCCTGCGCGCACTGCCCTTCTCTACACATTTATGTGTTTGTTTGTTTGTCTATCTAATCTTTTGGGTTTTTATTTCTAATGAGGTCGACCAGTTGTCTATTTATTATTTTTTTTACTACGCATCAAGCTGCGCTGCTTGTCTTTGCTCCTGTGTGCTCGCGCACTCTCGCCTTTTCCACTTATTTTATTTTTGATTTATTTTTGATTTATTTTGTCAATTTAAAAAAAATACGCATCGTGCTGTGCTGTTTGTGTTTGCTTGAGTGCTTTCGCGCGCTCTCTCTTTGTGCACTTTACAATTTTTTTGTTATTATTTTTCTATTCCTGAGATTTTATCTTATTTTTTATTTGTTTATTTAAATGACGTCGACCAGTTGCCTGCCCTTCCTTCCATTATCCGTCACCGAGACAAACTGAACAAAGTTCTGAGGTCGACCTTGTAAAGATAAGGATTCAGGTCTGTCTGCTGTTTACCTTTGCTCCTGCGCGCACTGCCCTTCTCTCCACATTTATGTGTTTGTTTGTTTGTCTATCCAATCTTTTGGGTTTTTATTTCTAATGAGGTCGACCAGTTGTCTATTTATTATTTTTTTTACTACGCATCAAGCTGCGCTGCTTGTCTTTGCTCCTGTGTGCTCGCGCACTCTCGCTTTTTCCAGTTATTTTTATTTTTGATTTATTTTTGATTTATTTTGTCAATTTTTTAAAAAAAATACGCATCGTGCTGTGCTGTTTGTGTTTGCTTGAGTGCATTCGCGCGCTCTCGCTTTCTCCACTTTACAATTTTTTTTTTATTATTTATCTATTCCTGAGAGTTTATCTTATTTTTTATTTGTTTATTTAAATGAAGTCGACCAGTTGCCTGCCCTTCCTTCCATTATCCGTCACCGAGACAAACTGAACAAAGTTCTGAGGTCAACCTTGTAAATATAAGGATTCAGGTCTGTCTGCTGTTTACATTTGCTCCTGCGCTCACTGCCCTTCTCTCCACATTTATGTGTTTGTTTGTTTGTCTATCTAATCTTTTGGGTTTTTATTTCTAATGAGGTCGACCAGTTGTCTATTTATTATTTTTTTTACTACGCATCAAGCTGCGCTGCTTATCTTTGCTCCTGTGTGCTCGCGCACTCTCGCCTTTTCCACTTATTTTTATTTTTGATTTATTTTGATTTATTTTGTCAATTTTTTAAAAAAATACGCATCGTGCTGTGCTGTTTGTGTTTGCTTGAGTGCATTCGCGCGCTCTCGCTTTCTCCACTTTACAATTTTTTTGTTATTATTTATCTATTCCTGAGAGTTTATATTATTTTTTATTTGTTTATTTAAATGAAGTCGACCAGTTGCCTGCCCTTCCTTCCATTATCTGTCACGGAGAAAAACTGAACAAAGTTCTGAGGTCGACCTTGTAAAGATAAGGATTCAGGTCTGTCTGCTGTTTACCTTTGCTCCTGCCCGCACTGCCCTTCTCTCCACATTTATGTGTTTGTTGGTTTGTCTATCTAATCTTTTGGGTTTTTATTTCTAATGAGGTCGACCAGTTGTCTATTTATTATTTTTTTTTACTACGCGTCAAGCTGCGCTGCTTGTCTTTGCTCCTGTGTGCTCACGCAATCTCGCCTTTTCCACTTATTTTTATTTTTGATTTATTTTTGATTTATTTTGTCAATTTAAAAAAAAATACGCATCGTGCTGTGCTGTTTGTGTTTGCTTGAGTGCATTCGCGCGCTCTCGCTTTCTCCACTTTACAATTTTTTTGTTATTATTTATCTATTCCTGAGAGTTTATCTTATTTTTTATTTGTTTATTTAAATGAAGTCGACCAGTTGCCTGCCCTTCCTTCCATTATCCGTCACCGAGACAAACTGAACAAAGTTCTGAGTTCGACCTTGTAAAGATAAGGATTCAGGTCTGTCTGCTGTTTACCTTTGCTCCTTCGGGCACTGCCCTTCTCTCCACATTTATGTGTTTGTTTGTTTGTCTATCTAATCTTTTGGGGTTTTTTTCTAATGAGGTCGACCAGTTGTCTATTTATTATTTTTTTTACTACGCATCAAGCTGCGCTGCTTGTCTTTGCTCCTGTGTGCTCGCGCACTCTCGCCTTTTCCACTTATTTTTATTTTTGATTTATTTTTGATTTATTTTGTCAATTTAAAAAAATACGCATCGTGCTGTGCTGTTTGTTTTTGCTTGAGTGCATTCGCGCGCTCTCGCTTTCTCCACTTTACAATTTTTTTGTTATTATTTATCTATTCCTGAGAGTTTATCTTATTTTTTATTTGTTTATTTAAATGAAGTCGACCAGTTGCCTGCCCTTCCTTCCATTATCCGTCACCGAGACAAACTGAACAAAGTTCTGAGGTCAACCTTGTAAAGATAAGGATTCAGGTCTGTCTGCTGTTTACATTTGCTCCTGCGCTCACTGCCCTTCTCTCCACATTTATGTGTTTGTTTGTTTGTCTATCTAATCTTTTGGGTTTTTATTTCTAATGAGGTCGACCAGTTGTCTATTTATTATTTTTTTTACTACGCATCAAGCTGCGCTGCTTATGTTTGCTCCTGTGTGCTCGCGCACTCTCGCCTTTTCCACTTATTTTTATTTTTGATTTATTTTTGATTTATTTTGTCAATTTTTTAAAAAAATACGCATCGTGCTGTGCTGTTTGTGTTTGCTTGAGTGCATTCGCGCGCTCTCGCTTTCTCCACTTTACAATTTTTTTGTTATTATTTATCTATTCCTGAGAGTTTATATTATTTTTATTTGTTTATTTAAATGAAGTCGACCAGTTGCCTGCCCTTCCTTCCATTATCCGTCACCGAGACAAACTGAACAAAGTTCTGAGGTCGACCTTGTAAAGATAAGGATTCAGGTCTGTCTGCTGTTTACCTTTGCTCCTACGCGCACTGCCCTTCTCTCCACATTTATGTGTTTGTTTGTTTGTCTATCTAATCTTTTGGGTTTTTTTTCTAATGAGGTCGACCAGTTGTCTATTTATTATTTTCTTTACTACGCATCAAGCTTCGCTGCTTGTCTTTGCTCCTGTGTGCTCGCGCACACTCGCCTTTTCCACTTATTTTTATTTTTGATTTATTTTTGATTTATTTTGTCAATTTTAAAAAAAATACGCATCGTGCTGTGCTGTTTGTGTTTGCTTGAGTGCATTTGCGCGCTCTCGCTTTCTCCACTTTACAATTTTTTTGTTATTATTTATCTATTCCTGAGAGTTTATCTTATTTTTAATTGTTTATTTAAATGAAGTCGACCAGTTGCCTGCCCTTCCTTCCATTATCCGTCACCGAGACAAACTGAACAAAGTTCTGAGGTCGACCTTGTAAAGATAAGGATTCAGGTCTGTCTGCTGTTTACCTTTGCTCCTGCGCGCACTGCCCTTCTCTCCACATTTATGTGTTTGTTTGTTTGTCTATCTAATCTTTTGGGTTTTTATTTCTAATGAGGTCGAGCAGTTGTCTATTTATTATTTTTTTTACTACGCATCAAGCTGCGCTGCTTGTCTTTGCTCCTGTGTGCTCGCGCACTCTCGCCTTTTCCACTTATTTTTATTTTTGATTTATTTTTGATTTATTTTGTCAATTTAAAAAAAATACGCATCGTGCTGTGCTGTTTGTGTTTGCTTGAGTGCTTTCGCGCGCTCTCGCTTTCTCCACTTTACAATTTTTTTGTTATTATTTATCTATTCCTGAGAGTTTATCTTATTTTTTTTTTGGTTATTTAAATGAAGTCGACCAGTTGCCTGCCTTTCCTTCCATTATCCGTCACCGAGACAAACTGAACAAAGTTCTGAGGTCGACCTTGTAAAGATACGGATTCAGGTCTGTCTGCTGTTTACCTTTGCTCCTGCGCGCACTGCCCTTCTCTCCACATTTATGTGTTTGTTTGTTTGTCTATCTAATCTTTTGGGTTTTTATTTCTAATGAGGTCGACCAGTTGTCTATTTATTATTTTTTTAACTACGCATCAAGCTGCGCTGCTTGTCTTTGCTCCTGTGTGCGCGCGCACTCTCGCCTTTTCCACTTATTTTTATTTTTGATTCATTTTTGATTTATTTTGTCAATTTTTAAAAAAAAAATACGCATCGTGCTGTGCTGTTTGTATTTGCTTGAGTGCATTCGCGCGCTCTCGTTTCTCCACTTTACAATTTTTTTGTTATTATTTATCTATTCCTGAGAGTTTATCTTATTTTTTATTTGTTTATTTAAATGAAGTCGACCAGTTGCCTGCCCTTCCTTCCATTATCTGTCACCGAGAAAAACTGAACAAAGTTCTGAGGTCGACCTTGTAAAGATAAGGATTCAGGTCTGTCTGCTGTTTACCTTTGCTCCTGCCCGCACTGCCCTTCTCTCCACATTTATGTGTTTGTTGGTTTGTCTATCTAATCTTTTGGGTTTTTATTTCTAATGAGGTCGGCCAGTTGTCTATTTATTATTTTTTTTTACTACGCGTCAAGCTGCGCTGCTTGTCTTTGCTCCTGTGTGCTCACGCAACCTCGCCTTTTCCACTTATTTTTATTTTTGATTTATTTTTGATTTATTTTGTCAATTTAAAAAAAAAATACGCATCGTGCTGTGCTGTTTGTGTTTGCTTGAGTGCATTCGCGCGCTCTCGCTTTCTCCACTTTACAATTTTTTTGTTATTATTTATCTATTCCTGAGAGTTTATCTTATTTTTTATTTGTTTATTTAAATGAAGTCGACCAGTTGCCTGCCCTTCCTTCCATTATCCGTCACCGAGACAAACTGAACAAAGTTCTGAGGTCGACCTTGTAAAGATAAGGATTCAGGTCTGTCTGCTGCTTACCTTTGCTCCTGCGCGCACTGCCCTTCTCTCCACATTTATGTGTTTGTTTGTTTGTCTATCCAATCTTTTGGGTTTTTATTTCTAATGAGGTCGACCAGTTGTCTATTTATTATTTTTTTTTACTACGCATCAAGCTGCGCTGCTTGTCTTTGCTCCTGTGTGCTCGCACACTCTCGCCTTTTCCACTTATTTTTATTTTTGATTTATTTTTGATTTATTTTGTCAATTTTTTTAAAAAAATACGCATCGTGCTGTGCTGTTTGTGTTTGCTTGAGTGCATTCGCGCGCTCTCGCTTTCTCCACTTTACAATTTTTTTGTTATTATTTATCTATTCCTGAGAGTTTATCTTATTTTTTTTTTGGTTATTTAAATGAAGTCAACCAGTTGCCTGCCCTTCCTTCCATTATCCGTCACCGAGACAAACTGAACAAAGTTCTGAGGTCAACCTTGTAAAGATAAGGATTCAGGTCTGTCTGCTGTTTACATTTGCTCCTGCGCTCACTGCCCTTCTCTCCACATTTATGTGTTTGTTTGTTTGTCTATCTAATCTTTTGGGTTTTTATTTCTAATGAGGTCGACCAGTTGTCTATTTATTATTTTTTTTACTACGCATCAAGCTGCGCTGCTTACATTTGCTCCTGTGTGCTCGCGCACTCTCGCCTTTTCCACTTATTTTTATTTTTGATTTATTTTTGATTTATTTTGTCAATTTTTAAAAAAAATACGCATCGTGCTGTGCTGTTTGTGTTTGCTTGAGTGCATTCGCGCGCTCTCGCTTTCTCCACTTTACAATTTTTTTGTTATTATTTATCTATTCCTGAGAGTTTATCTTATTTTTTATTTGTTTATTTAAATGACGTCGACCAGTTGCCTGCCCTTCCTTCCATTATCCGTCACCGAGACAAACTGAACAAAGTTCTGAGGTCAACCTTGTAAAGATAAGGATTCAGGTCTGTCTGCTGTTTACCTTTGCTCCTGCGCGCACTGCCCTTCTCTCCACATTTATGTGTTTGTTTGTTTGTCTATCCAATCTTTTGGGTTTTTATTTCTAATGAGGTCGACCAGTTGTCTATTTATTATTTTTTTTACTACGCATCAAGCTGCGCTGCTTGTCTTTGCTCCTGTGTGCTCGCGCACTCTCGCCTTTTCCAGTTATTTTTATTTTTCATTTATTTTTGATTTATTTTGTCAATTTTTTTAAAAAAATACGCATCGTGCTGTGCTGTTTGTGTTTGCTTGAGTGCATTCGCGCGCTCTCGCTTTCTCCACTTTACAATTTTTTTGTTATTATTTATCTATTCCTGAGAGTTTATCTTATTTTTTTTTGGTTATTTAAATGAAGTCGACCAGTTGCGTGCCCTTCCTTCCATTATCCGTCACCGAGACAAACTGAACAAAGTTCTGAGGTCAACCTTGTAAAGATAAGGATTCAGGTCTGTCTGCTGTTTACATTTGGTCCTGCGCTCACTGCCCTTCTCTCCACATTTATGTGTTTGTTTGTTTGTCTATCTAATCTTTTGGGTTTTTATTTCTAATGAGGTCGACCAGTTGTCTATTTATTATTTTTTTTACTACGCATCAAGCTGTGCTGCTTACATTTGCTCCTCTGTGCTCGCGCACTCTCGCCTTTTCCACTTATTTTTATTTTTGATTTATTTTTGATTTATTTTGTCAATTTTTTAAAAAAATACGCATCGTGCTGTGCTGTTTGTGTTTGCTTGAGTGCATTCGCGCGCTCTCGCTTTCTCCACTTTACAATTTTTTTGTTATTATTTATCTATTCCTGAGAGTTTATCTTATTTTTTATTTGTTTATTTAAATGACGTCGACCAGTTGCCTGCCCTTCCTTCCATTATCCGTCACCGAGACAAACTGAACAAAGTTCTGAGGTCGACCTTGTAAAGATAAGGATTCAGGTCTGTCTGCTGTTTACCTTTGCTCCTGCGCGCACTGCCCTTCTCTCCACATTTATGTGTTTGTTTGTTTGTCTATCCAATCTTTTGGGTTTTTATTTCTAATGAGGTCGACCAGTTGTCTATTTATTATTTTTTTTTACTACGCATCAAGCTGCGCTGCTTGTCTTTGCTCCTGTGTGCTCGCGCACTCTTGCTTTTTCCAGTTATTTTTATTTTTGATTTATTTTTGATTTATTTTGTCAATTTTTTAAAAAAAATACGCATCGTGCTGTGCTGTTTGTGTTTGCTTGAGTGCATTCGCGCGCTCTCGCTTTCTCCACTTTACAATTTTTTGGTTATTATTTATCTATTCCTGAGAGTTTATCTTATTTTTTATTTGTTTATTTAAATGAAGTCGACCAGTTGCCTGCCCTTCCTTCCATTATCCGTCACCGAGACAAACTGAACAAAGTTCTGAGGTCAACCTTGTAAAGATAAGGATTCAGGTCTGTCTGCTGTTTACATTTGCTCCTGCGCTCACTGCCCTTCTCTCCACATTTATGTGTTTGTTTTTTTGTCTATCTAATCTTTTGGGTTTTTATTTCTAATGAGGTCGACCAGTTGTCTATTTATTATTTTTTTTACTACGCATCAAGCTGCGCTGCTTGTCTTTGCTCCTGTGTGCTCGCGCACTCTCGCCTTTTCCACATATTGTTATTTTTGATTTATTTTTGATTTATTTTGTCAATATAAAAAAATACGCATCGTGCTGTGCTGTTTGTGTTTGCTTGAGTGCATTCGCGTGCTCTCGCTTTCTCCACTTTACAATTTTTTTGTTATTATTTATCTACTCCTGAGAGTTTATCTTATTTTTTATTTGTTTATTTAAATGAAGTCGACCAGTTGCCTGCCCTTCCTTCCATTATCCGTCACCGAGTCAAACTGAACAAAGTTCTGAGGTCGACCTTGTAAAGATAAGGATTCAGGTCTGTCTGCTGTTTACCTTTGCTCCTGCGCACACTGCCCATCTCTGCACATTTATGTGTTTGTTTGTCTATCTAATCTTTTGGGTTTTTATTTCTAATGAGGTCGACCAGTTGTCTATTTATTTTTTTTTTACTACGCATCAAGCTGCGCTGCTTGTCTTTGCTCCTGTGTGCTCGCGCACTCTCGCCTTTTCCACTTATTTTTATTTTTGATTTATTTTTGATTTATTTTGTCAATTTTAAAAAAAATATGCATCGTGCTGTGCTGTTGTGTTTGCTTGAGTGCATTCGCGCGCTCTCGCTTTCTCCACTTTACAATTTTTTTGTTATTATTTATCTATTCCTGAGAGTTTATCTTATTTTTTATTTGTTTATTTAAATGAAGTCGACCAGTTGCCTGCCCTTCCTTCCATTATCCGTCACCGAGACAAACTGAACAAAGTTCTGAGGTCGACCTTGTAAAGATAAGGATTCAGGTCTGTCTGCTGTTTACCTTTGCTCCTGCGCGCACTGCCCTTCTCTCCACATTTATGTGTTTGTTTGTTTGTCTATCTAATCTTTTGGGTTTTTATTTCTAATGAGGTCGACCAGTTGTCTATTTATTATTTTTTTTTACTACGCATCAAGCTGCGCTGCTTGACTTTGCTCCTGTGTGCTCGCGCACTCTCGCCTTTTCCACTTATTTTTATTTTTTATTTATTTTTGATTTATTTTGTCAATTTTAAAAAAAATACGCATCGTGCTGTGCTGTTTGTGTTTGCTTGAGTGCATTCCCGCACTCTCGCTTTCTGCACTTTACAATTTTTTGGTTATTATTTATCTATTCCTGAGAGTTTATCTTATTTTTTATTTGTTTATTTAAATGAAGTCGACCAGTTGCCTGCCCTTCCTTCCATTATCCCTCACCGAGACAAACTGAACAAAGTTCTGAGGTCGACCTTGTAAAGATAAGGATTCAGGTCTGTCTGCTGTTTACCTTTGCTCCTGCGCTCACTGCCCTTCTCTCCACATTTATGTGTTTGTTTGTTTGTCTATCTAATCTTTTGGGTTTTTATTTCTAATGAGGTCGACCAGTTGTCTATTTATTATTTTTTTTACTACGCATCAAGCTGCGCTGCTTGTCTTTGCTCCTGTGTGCTCGCGCACTCTCGCCTTTTCCACTTATTTTTATTTTTGATTTATTTTTGATTTATTTTGTCAATTTTTTAAAAAAATACGCATCGTGCTGTGCTGTTTGTGTTTGCTTGAGTGCATTCGCGCGCTCTCGCTTTCTCCACTTTACAATTTTTTGGTTATTATTTATCTATTCCTGAGAGTTTATCTTATTTTTTATTTGTTTATTTAAATGACGTCGACCAGTTGCCTGCCCTTCCTTCCATTATCCGTCACCGAGACAAACTGAACAAAGTTCTGAGGTCGACCTTGTAAAGATAAGGATTCAGGTCTGTCTGCTGTTTACCTTTGCTCCTGCGCGCACTGCCCTTCTCTCCACATTAATGTGTTTGTTTGTTTGTCTATCCAATCTTTTGGGTTTTTATTTCTAATGAGGTCGACCAGTTGTCTATTTATTATTTTTTTTTACTACGCATCAAGCTGCGCTGCTTGTCTTTGCTCCTGTGTGCTCGCGCACTCTTGCTTTTTCCAGTTATTTTTATTTTTGATTTATTTTTGATTTATTTTGTCAATTTTTTAAAAAAAATACGCATCGTGCTGTGCTGTTTGTGTTTGCTTGAGTGCATTCGCGCGCTCTCGCTTTCTCCACTTTACAATTTTTTGGTTATTATTTATCTATTCCTGAGAGTTTATCTTATTTTTTATTTGTTTATTTAAATGAAGTCGACCAGTTGCCTGCCCTTCCTTCCATTATCCGTCACCGAGACAAACTGAACAAAGTTCTGAGGTCAACCTTGTAAAGATAAGGATTCAGGTCTGTCTGCTGTTTACATTTGCTCCTGCGCTCACAGCCCTTTTCTCCACATTTATGTGTTTGTTTTTTTGTCTATCTAATCTTTTGGGTTTTTATTTCTAATGAGGTCGACCAGTTGTCTATTTATTATTTTTTTTACTACGCATCAAGCTGCGCTGCTTGTCTTTGCTCCTGTGTGCTCGCGCACTCTCGCCTTTTCCACATATTGTTATTTTTGATTTATTTTTGATTTATTTTGTCAATATAAAAAAATACGCATCGTGCTGTGCTGTTTGTGTTTGCTTGAGTGCATTCGCGTGCTCTCGCTTTCTCCACTTTACAATTTTTTTGTTATTATTTATCTACTCCTGAGAGTTTATCTTATTTTTTATTTGTTTATTTAAATGAAGTCGACCAGTTGCCTGCCCTTCCTTCCATTATCCGTCACCGAGTCAAACTGAACAAAGTTCTGAGTTCGACCTTGTAAAGATAAGGATTCAGGTCTGCCTGCTGTTTACCTTTGCTCCTGCGCACACTGCCCATCTCTGCACATTTATGTGTTTGTTTGTCTATCTAATCTTTTGGGTTTTTATTTCTAATGAGGTCGACCAGTTGTCTATTTATTTTTTTTTTACTACGCATCAAGCTGCGCTGCTTGTCTTTGCTCCTGTGTGCTCGCGCACTCTCGCCTTTTCCACTTATTTTTATTTTTGATTTATTTTTGATTTATTTTGTCAATTTTAAAAAAAATACGCATCGTGCTGTGCTGTTGTGTTTGCTTGAGTGCATTCGCGCGCTCTCGCTTTCTCCACTTTACAATTTTTTTGTTATTATTTATCTATTCCTGAGAGTTTATCTTATTTTTTATTTGTTTATTTAAATGAAGTCGACCAGTTGCCTGCCCTTCCTTCCATTATCCGTCACCGAGACAAACTGAACAAAGTTCTGAGGTCGACCTTGTAAAGATAAGGATTCAGGTCTGTCTGCTGTTTAACTTTGCTCCTGCGCGCACTGCCCTTCTCTCCACATTTATGTGTTTGTTTGTTTGTCTATCTAATCTTTTGGGTTTTTATTTCTAATGAGGTCGACCAGTTGTCTATTTATTATTTTTTTTTACTACGCATCAAGCTGCGCTGCTTGTCTTTGCTCCTGTGTGCTCGCGCACTCTCGCCTTTTCCACTTATTTTTGTTTTTGTTTTTGTTTTTTTTTTGGCCAGTCCTGGGCCTTGGACTCAGGGCCGGAGCACCGTCCCTGGGTTCTTCCCGCTCAAGGCTAGCACTCTGCCACTTGAGACACGGCGCCGCTTCTGGCCGTTTTCTGTATATGTGGTGCTGGGGAATCGAACCTAGGGCCTCGTGTATCCGAGGCAGGCACTCTTGCCACTAGGCTATATCCCCAGCCCTTTTCCACTTATTTTTATTTTTGATTTATTTTTGATTTATTTTGTCAATTTAAAAAAAAATACGCATCGTGCTGTGCTGTTTGTGTTTGCTTGAGTGCATTCGCGCGCTCTCGCTTTCTCCACTTTACAATTTTTTTGTTATTATTTATCTATTCCTGAGAGTTTATCTTATTTTTTATTTGTTTCTTTAAATGAAGTCGACCAGTTGCCTGCCCTTCCTTCCATTATCCGTCACCGAGACAAACTGAACAAAGTTCTGAGGTCGACCTTGTAAAGATAAGGATTCAGGTCTGTCTGCTGTTTACCTTTGCTCCTGAGCGCACTGCCCTTCTCTCCACATTTATGTGTTTCTTTGTTTGTCTATCTAATCTTTTGCGTTTTTATTTCTAATGAGGTCGACCAGTTGTCTATTTATTATTTTTTTTGCTGCGCATCAAGCTGCGCTGCTTGTCTTTGCTCCTGTGTGCTCGCACACTCTCGCCTTTTCCACTTATTGTTATTTTTGATTTATTTTTGATTTATTTTGTCAATATAAAAAAAAATACGCATCGTGCTGTGCTGTTTGTGTTTGCTTGAGTGCATTCGCGCGCTCTCGCTTTCTCCACTTTACAATTTTTTGGTTATTATTTATCTATTCCTGAGAGTTTATCTTATTTTTTATTTGTTTATTTAAATGAAGTCGACCAGTTGCCTGCCCTTCCTTCCATTATCCGTCACCGAGACAAACTGAACAAAGTTCTGAGGTCGACCTTGTAAAGATAAGGATTCAGGTCTGTCTGCTGTTTACCTTTGCTCCTGCGCGCACTGCCCTTCTCTCCACATTTATGTGTTTGTTTGTTTGTCTATCTAATCTTTTGGGTTTTTATTTCTAATGAGGTCGACCAGTTGTCTATTTATTATTTTTTTTACTACGCATCAAGCTGCGCTGCTTGTCTTTGCTCCTGTGTGCTCGCGCACTCTCGCCTTTTCCACTTATTGTTATTTTTGATTTATTTTGTCAATTAAAAAAAAATACGCATCGTGCTGTGCTGTTTGTGTTTGCTTGAGTGCATTCGCGAGCTCTCGCTTTCTGCACTTTACAATTTTTTTGTTATTATTTATCTATTCCTGAGAGTTTATCTTATTTTTTATTTGTTTATTTAAATGAAGTCGACCAGTTGCCTGCCTTTCCTTCCATTATCCGTCACCGAGACAAACTGAACAAAGTTCTGAGGTCGACCTTGTAAAGATAAGGATTCAGGTCTGTCTGCTGTTTACCTTTGCTCCTGCGCGCACTGCCCTTCTCTCCACATTTATGTGTTTGTTTGTTTGTCTATCTAATCTTTTGGGTTTTTATATCTAGTGAGGTCGACCAGTTGTCTATTTATTATTTTTTTTACTACGCATCAAGCTGGGCTGCTTGTCTTTGCTCCTGTGTGCTCGCGCACTCTCGCCTTTTCCACTTATTTTTATTTTTGATTTATTTTTGATTTATTTTCTCAATTTAAAAAAAATACGCATCGTGCTGTGCTATTTGTGTTTGCTTGAGTGCATTCGCGCGCTCTCGCTTTCTCCACTTTACAATTTTTTTGTTATTATTTATCTATTCCTGAGAGTTTATCTTATTTTTTATTTGTTTATTTAAATGAAGTCGACCAGTTGCCTGCCCTTCCTTCCATTATCCGTCACCGAGACAAACTGAACAAAGTTCTGAGGTCGACCTTGTAAAGATAAGGATTCAGGTCTGTCTGCTGTTTACCTTTGCTCCTGCGCGCACAGCCCATCTCTCCACATTTATGTGTTTGTTTGTTTGTCTATCTAATCTTTTGGGTTTTTATTTCTAATGAGGTCGACCAGTTGTCTATTTATTTTTTTTTTACTACGCATCAAGCTGCGCTGCTTGTCTTTGCTCCTGTGTGCTCGCGCACTCTCGCCTTTTCCACTTATTTTTATTTTTGATTTATTTTTGATTTATTTTGTCAATTTAAAAAAAAATACGCATCGTGCTGTGCTGTTTGTGTTTGCTTGAGTGCATTCGCGCGCTCTCGCTTTCTGCACTTTACAATTTTTTTGTTATTATTTATCTATTCCTGAGAGTTTATCTTATTTTTTATTTGTTTATTTAAATGAAGTCGACCAGTTGCCTGCCCTTCCTTCCATTATCCGTCACCGAGACAAACTGAACAAAGTTCTGAGGTCGACCTTGTAAAGATAAGGATTCAGGTCTGTCTGCTGTTTACCTTTGCTCCTGCGCGCACTGCCCTTCTCTCCACATTTATGTGTTTGTTGGTTTGTCTATCTAATCTTTTGGGTTTTTATTTCTAATGAGGTCGACCAGTTGTCTATTTATTATTTTTTTTACTACGCATCAAGCTGCGCTGCTTGTCTTTGCTCCTGTGTGCTCGCGCACTCTCGCCTTTTCCACTTATTTTTGTTTTTGTTTTTGTTTTTTTTTTGGCCAGTCCTGGGCCTTGGACTCAGGGCCGGAGCACCGTCCCTGGGTTCTTCCCGCTCAAGGCTAGCACTCTGGCACTTGAGACACAGCGCCGCTTCTGGCCGTTTTCTGTATTTGTGGTGCTGGGGAATCGAACCTAGGGCCTCGTGTATCCGAGGCAGGCACTCTTGCCACTAGGCTATATCCCCAGCCCTTTTCCACTTATTTTTATTTTTGATTTATTTTTGATTTATTTTGTCAATTTAAAAAAAATACGCATCGTGCTGTGCTGTTTATGTTTGCTTGAGTGCATTCGCGCGCTCTCGATTTCTCCACTTTACAATTTTTTTGATATTATTTTTCTATTCCTGAGAGTTTATCTTATTTTTTTTGTTTATTTAAATGAAGTCGACCAGTTACCTGCCCTTCCTTCCATTATCCGTCACCGAGACAAACTGAACAAAGTTCTGAGGTCGACCTTGTAAAGATAAGGATTCAGGTCTGTCTGCTGTTTCCCTTTGCTCCTGCACGCACAGCCCATCTCTCCACATTTATGTGTTTGTTTGTTTGTCTATCTAATCTTTTGGGTTTTTATTTCTAATGAGGTCGACCAGTTGTCTATTTATTATTTTTTTTACTACGCATCAAGCTGCGCTGCTTGTCTTTGCTCCTGTGTGCTCGCGCACTCTCGCCTTTTCCACTTATTTTTGTTTTTGTTTTTGTTTTTTTTTTGGCCAGTCCTGGGCCTTGGACTCAGGGCCGGAGCACCGTCCCTGGGTTCTTCCCGCTCAAGGCTAGCACTCTGGCACTTGAGACACAGCGCCGCTTCTGGCCGTTTTCTGTATATGTGGTGCTGGGGAATCGAACCTAGGGCCTCGTGTATCCGAGGCAGGCACTCTTGCCACTAGGCTATATCCCCAGCCCTTTTCCACTTATTTTTATTTTTGATTTATTTTTGATTTATTTTGTCAATTTAAAAAAAATACGCATCGTGCTGTGCTGTTTATGTTTGCTTGAGTGCATTCGCGCGCTCTCGCTTTCTCCACTTTACAATTTTTTTGTTATTATTTTTCTATTCCTGAGAGTTTATCTTATTTTTTTTGTTTATTTAAATGAAGTCGACCAGTTACCTGCCCTTCCTTCCATTATCCGTCACCGAGACAAACTGAACAAAGTTCTGAGGTCGACCTTGGAAACATGAGGATTCAAGTCTATCTGCTGTTTACCTTTGCTCCTGCGTGCACTGCCCTTCTCTCCACATTTATGTGTTTGTTTGTTTGTCTATCTAATCTTTTGGGTTTTTATTTCTAATGAGGTCGACCAGTTGTCTATTTATTATTTTTTTTACTACGCATCAAGCTGCGCTGCTTGCATTTGCTCCGGTGTGCTCGCGCACTCTCGCCTTTTCCACTTATTTTTATTTTTGATTTATTTTTGATTTATTTTGTCCATTTTAAAAAAAAATACGCATCGTGCTGTGCTGTTTGTGTTTGCTTGAGTGCATTCGCGCGCTCTCGCTTTCTCCACTTTACAATTTATTGTTATTATTTATCTATTCCTGAGAGTTTATCTTTATTTTTATTTGTTTATTTAAATGAACTCGACCAGTTGCCTTCCCTTCCTTCCATTATCAGTCACCGAGACAAACTGAACAAAGTTCTGAGGTCGACCTTGTAAAGATAAGGATTCAGGTCTGTCTGCTGTTTACCTTTGCTCCTGCGCGCACTGCCCTTCTCTCCACATTTATGTGTTTGTTTGTTTGTCTATCTAATCTTTTGGGTTTTTATTTCTAATGAGGTCGACCAGTTGTCTATTTATTATTTTTTTTACTACGCATCAAGCTGCGCTGCTTCTCTTTGCTCCTGTGTGCTCGCGCACTCTCGCATTTTCCACTTATTTTTATTTTTGATTTATTTTTGATTTATTTTGTCAATTTAAAAAAAAAATACGCATCGTGCTGTGCTGTTTGTGTTTGCTTGAGTGCATTCGCGTGCTCTCGCTTTCTCCACTTTACAATTTTTTTGTTATTATTTATCTATTCCTGAGAGTTTATCTTATTTTTTATTTGTTTATTTAAATGAAGTTGACCAGTTGCCTGCCCTTCCTTCCATTATCCGTCACCGAGACAAACTGAACAAAGTTCTGAGGTCGACCTTGTAAAGATAAGTATTCAGGTCTGTCTGCTGTTTACCTTTGATCCTGCGCGCACTGCCCTTCTCTCCACATTTATGTGTTTGTTTGTTTGTCTATCTAATCTTTTGGGTTTTTATTTCTAATGAGGTCGACCAGTTGTCTATTTATTATTTTTTTTACTACGCATCAAGCTGCACTGCTTGTCTTTGCACCTGTGTGCTCGTGCAGTCTCGCCTTTTCCACTTATTTTTATTTTTGATTTATTTTTGATTTATTTTGTCAATTTAAAAAAAAATACGCATCGTGCTGTGCTGTTTATGTTTGCTTGAGTGCATTCGCGCGCTCTCGCTTTCTCCACTTTACAATTTTTTTGTTATTATTTTTCTATTCCTGAGAGTTTATCTTATTTTTTTTCGTTTATTTAAATGAAGTCGACCAGTTACCTGCCCTTCCTTCCATTATCCGTCACCGAGACAAACTGAACAAAGTTCTGAGGTCGACCTTGGAAACATGAGGATTCAAGTCTATCTGCTGTTTACATTTGCTCCTGCGTGCACTGCCCTTCTCTCCACATTTATGAGTTTGTTTGTTTGTCTATCTAATCTTTTGGGTTTTTATTTCTAATGAGGTCGACCAGTTGTCTATTTATTATTTTTTTTACTACGCATCAAGCTGCGCTGCTTGTGTTTGCTCCTGTGTGCTCGCGCACTCTCGCCTTTTACACTTATTTTTATTTTTGATTTATTTTTGATTTATTTTGTCAATTTTAAAAAGAAATACGCATCGTGCTGTGCTGTTTGTGTTTCCTTGAGTGCATTCGCGCGCTCTCGCTTTGTCCACTTTACAATTTTTTTGTTATTATTTATCTATTCCTGAGAGTTTATCTTATTTTTTATTTGTTTATTTAAATGAAGTCGACCAGTTGCCTGCCCTTCCTTCCATTATCCGTCACCGAGACAAACTGAACAAAGTTCTGAGGTCGACCTTGTAAAGATAAGGATTCAGGTCTGTCTGCTGTTTACCTTTGCTCCTGCGCGCACTGCCCTTCTCTCCACATTTATGTGTTTGTTTGTTTGTCTATCTAATCTTTTGGGTTTTTATTTCTAATGAGGTCGACCAGTTGTCTATTTATTATTTTTTTTACTACGCATCAAGCTGCGCTGCTTGCATTTGCTCCGGTGTGCTCGCGCACTCTCGCCTTTTCCACTTATTTTTATTTTTGATTTATTTTTGATTTATTTTGTCCATTTTAAAAAAAAATACGCATCGTGCTGTGCTGTTTGTGTTTGCTTGAGTGCATTCGCGCGCTCTCGCTTTCTCCACTTTACAATTTATTGTTATTATTTATCTATTCCTGAGAGTTTATCTTAATTTTTATTTGTTTATTTAAATGAACTCGACCAGTTGCCTGCCCTTCCTTCCATTATCCGTCACCGAGACAAACTGAACAAAGTTCTGAGGTCGACCTTGTAAAGAAAAGGATTCAGGTCTGTCTGCTGTTTACCTTTGCTCCTGCGCGCACTGCCCTTCTCTCCCCATTTATGTGTTTGTTTGTTTGTCTATCTAATCTTTTGGGTTTTTATTTCTAATGAGGTCGACCAGTTGTCTATTTATTATTTTTTTTACTACGCATCAAGCTGCGCTGCTTCTCTTTGCTCCTGTGTGCTCGCGCACTCTCGCCTTTTCCACTTATTTTTATTTTTGATTTATTTTTGATTTATTTTGTCAATTTAAAAAAAAATTACGCATCGTGCTGTGCTGTTTGTGTTTGCTTGAGTGCATTCGCGCGCTCTCGCTTTCTCCACATTACAATTTTTTTGTTATTATTTATCTATTCCTGAGAGTTTATATTATTTTTATTTGTTTATTTAAATGAAGTCGACCAGTTGCCTGCCCTTCCTTCCATTATCCGTCACCGAGACAAACTGAACAAAGTTCTGAGGTCGACCTTGTAACGATAAGGATTCAGGTCTGTCTGCTGTTTACCTTTGCTCCTGCCCGCACTGCCCTTCTATTCCACATTTATGTGTTTGTTGGTTTGTCTATCTAATCTTTTGGGTTTTTATTTCTAATGAGGTCGACCAGTTGTCTATTTATTATTTTTTTTACTACGCATCAAGGTGCGCTTCTTGTCTTTGCTCCTGTGTGCTCGCGCACTCTCGCCTTTTCCACTTATTTTTATTTTTGATTTATTTTGATTTATTTTGTCAATTAAAAAAAAATACGCATCGTGCTGTGTTGTTTGTGTTTGCTTGAGTGCATTCGCGCGCTCTCGCTTTCTCCACTTTACAATTTTTTTGTTATTATTTATCTATTCCTGAGAGTTTATCTTATTTTTTATTTGTTTATTTAAATGAAGTCGACCAGTTGCCTGCCCTTCCTTCCATTATCCGTCACCGAGACAAACTGAACAAAGTTCTGAGGTCGACCTTGTAAAGATAAGGATTCAGGTCTGTCTGCTGTTTACCTTTGCTCCTGCCCGCACTGCCCTTCTCTCCACATTTATGTGTTTGTTTGTTTGTCTATCTAATCTTTTGGGTTTTTATTTCTAATGAGGTCGACCACTTGTCTATTTATTATTTTTTTTACTACGCATCAAGCTGCGCTGCTTGTCTTTGCTCCTGTGTGCTCGCTCACTCTCGCCTTTTCCACTTATTGTTATTTTTTATTTATTTTTGATTTATTTTGTCAATATAAAAAAATACGCATCGTGCTGTGCCGTTTGTGTTTGCTTGAGTGCATTCGTGCGCTCTCGCTTTCTCCACTTTACATTTTTTTGGATATTATTTATCTATTCCTGAGAGTTTATCTTATTTTTTATTTGTTTATTTAAATGAAGTCGACCAGTTGCTTGCCCTTCCTTCCATTATCCGTCACCGAGACAAACTGAACAAAGTTCTGAGGTCGACCTTGTAAAGATAAGGATTCAGGTCTGTCTGCTGTTTACCTTTGCTCCTGCGCGCACTGCCCTTCTCTCCACATTTATGTGTTTGTTTGTTTGTCTATCTAATCTTTTGGGTTTTTATTTCTAATGAGGTCGACCAGTTGTCTATTTATTACTTTTTTTACTACGCATCAAGCTACGCTGCTTGTCTTTGCTCCTGTGTGCTCGCGCACTCTCGCCTTTTCCACTTATTTTTATTTTTGATTTATTTTTGATTTATTTTGTCAATTTTGTTAAAAAAAATACGCATCGTGCTGTGCTGTTTGTGTTTGCTTGAGTGCATTCGCGCGCTCTCGCTTTCTCCACTTTACAATTTTTTTGTTATCATTTATCTATTCCTGAGAGTTTATCTTATTTTTTATTTGTTTATTTAAATGAAGTCGACCAGTTGCCTGCCCTTCGTTCCATTATCCGTCACCGACACAACCTGAACAAAGTTCTGAGGTCGACCTTGTAAAGATAAGGATTCAGGTCTGTCTGCTGTTTACATTTCCTCCTGCGCTCACTGCCCTTCTCTCCACATTTATGTGTTTGTTTGTTTGTCTATCTAATCTTTTGGGTTTTTATTTCTAATGAGGTCGACCAGTTGTCTATTTATTATTTTTTTTACTACGCATCAAGCTGCGCTGCTTGTCTTTGCTCCTGTGTGCTCGCGCACTTCGCCTTTTCCACTTATTTTTATTTTTGATTTATTTTTGATTTATTGTGTCAATTTTTTAAAAAAATACGCATCCTGCTGTGCTGTTTGTGTTTGCTTGAGTGCATTCGCGCGCTCTCGCTTTCTCCACTTTACAATTTTTTTGTTATTATTTATCTATTCCTGAGAGTTTATATTATTTTTTATTTGTTTATTTAAATGAAGTCGACCAGTTGCCTGCCCTTCCTTCCATTATCCGTCACCGAGAAAAACTGAACAAAGTTCTGAGGTCGACCTTGTAAAGATAAGGATTCAGGTCTGTCTGCTGTTTACCTTTGCTCCTGCGCGCACTGCCCTGCTCTCCACATTTATGTGTTTGTTTGTTTGTCTATCTAATCTTTTGGTTTTTTTTTCTAATGAGGTCGACCAGTTGTCTATTTATTATTTTCGTTACTACGCATCAAGCTTCGCTGCTTGTCTTTGCTCCTGTGTGCTCGCGCACACTCGCGTTTTCCACTTATTTTTATTTTTGATTTATTTTTGATTTATTTTGTCAATTTAAAAAAAATACGCATCGTGCTGTGCTGTTTGTGTTTGCTTGAGTGCATTCGCGCGCTCTCGCTTTCTCCACTTTACAATTTTTTTGTTATTATTTATCTATTCCTGAGAGTTTATCTTATTTTTCATTTGTTTATTTAAATGAAGTCGACCAGTTGCCTGCCCTTCCTTCCATTATCCGTCACCGAGACAAACTGAACAAAGTTCTGAGGTCGACCTTGTAAAGATAAGGATTCAGGTCTGTCTGCTGTTTACCTTTGCTCCTGCGCTCACTGCCCTTCTCTCCACATTTATGTGTTTGTTTGTTTGTCTATCTAATCTTTTGGGTTTTTATTTCTAATGAGGTCGACCAGTTGTCTATTTATTATTATTTTTACTACGCATCAAGCTGCGCTGCTTGTCTTTGCTCCTGTGTGCTCGCGCACTTCGCCTTTTCCACTTATTTTATTTTTGATTTATTTTTGATTTATTTTGTCAATTTTTAAAAAAATACGCATCGTGCTGTGCTGTTTGTGTTTGCTTGAGTGCATTCGCGCGCTCTCGCTTTCTCCACTTTACAATTTTTTTGTTATTATTTATCTATTCCTGAGAGTTTATATTATTTTTATTTGTTTATTTAAATGAAGTCGACCAGTTGCCTGCCCTTCCTTCCATTATCCGTCACCGAGACAAACTGAACAAAGTTCTGAGGTCGACCTTGTAAAGATAAGGATTCAGGTCTGTCTGCTGTTTACCTTTGCTCCTGCCCGCACTGCCCTTCTCTCCACATTTATGTGTTTGTTGGTTTGTCTATCTAATCTTTTGGGTTTTTATTTCTAATGAGGTCGACCAGTTGTCTATTTATTATTTTTTTTACTACGCATCAAGCTGCGCTTCTTGTCTTTGCTCCTGTGTGCTCGCGCACTCTCGCCTTTTCCACTTATTTTTATTTTTGATTTATTTTTGATTTATTTTGTCAATTAAAAAAAAATACGCATCGTGCTGTGTTGTTTGTGTTTGCTTGAGTGCATTCGCGCGCTCTCGCTTTCTCCACTTTACAATTTTTTTGTTATTATTTATCTATTCCTGAGAGTTTATCTTATTTTTTATTTGTTTATTTAAATGAAGTCGACCAGCTTGCCTGCCCTTCCTTCCATTATCCGTCACCGAGAAAAACTGAACAAAGTTCTGAGGTCGACCTTGTAAAGATAAGGATTCAGGTCTGTCTGCTGTTTACCTTTGCTCCTGCGCGCACTGCCCTTCTCTCCACATTTATGTGTTTGTTTGTTTGTCTATCTAATCTTTTGGTTTTTTTTTCTAATGAGGTCGACCAGTTGTCTATTTATTATTTTCGTTACTACGCATCAAGCTTCGCTGCTTGTCTTTGCTCCTGTGTGCTCGCGCACACTCGCGTTTTCCACTTATTTTTATTTTTGATTTATTTTTGATTTATTTTGTCAATTTAAAAAAAATACGCATCGTGCTGTGCTGTTTGTGTTTGCTTGAGTGCATTCGCGCGCTCTCGCTTTCTCCACTTTACAATTTTTTTGTTATTATTTATCTATTCCTGAGAGTTTATCTTATTTTTCATTTGTTTATTTAAATGAAGTCGACCAGTTGCCTGCCCTTCCTTCCATTATCCGTCACCGAGACAAACTGAACAAAGTTCTGAGGTCGACCTTGTAAAGATAAGGATTCAGGTCTGTGCTGTTTACCTTTGCTCCTGCGCTCACTGCCCTTCTCTCCACATTTATGTGTTTGTTTGTTTGTCTATCTAATCTTTTGGGTTTTTATTTCTAATGAGGTCGACCAGTTGTCTATTTATTATTATTTTTACTACGCATCAAGCTGCGCTGCTTGTCTTTGCTCCTGTGTGCTCGCGCACTTCGCCTTTTCCACTTATTTTTATTTTTGATTTATTTTTGATTTATTTTGTCAATTTTTTAAAAAAATACGCATCGTGCTGTGCTGTTTGTGTTTGCTTGAGTGCATTCGCGCGCTCTCGCTTTCTCCACTTACAATTTTTTTGTTATTATTTATCTATTCCTGAGAGTTTATATTATTATTTTTTTTTTTGCATTTTTTTTTTCTCAAATTTTTATTTTCAAACTGACGTACAGAGAGGTTACAGTATCATACGTTGGGCGTTGGATACATTTCTTGTACTGTTTGTTGCCTTGTCCCTCATGCCCCCCTCCCTCCCCCCCTTCCCTCCCCCCGCCCAGTTGTTCAGTTCACTTACA
>NW_025958742.1:0-48103 GCF_023159225.1 Perognathus longimembris pacificus | reverse complement strand
GAAGGAAGGGCAGGCAACTGGTCGACTTCATTTGAATAAACAAATAAAAAATAAGATAAACTCTCAGGAATAGATAAATAATAACAAAAAATTGTAAAGTGGAGAAAGCGGATGAGCGCGCGAATGCACTCAAGCAAACACAAACAGCACAGCACGATGCGTATTTTTTTTAAAAATTGACAAAATAAATCAAAAATAAATCAAAAATAAAAATAAGTGGAAAAGGAGAGAGTGCGGCGAGCACACAGGAGCAAAGACAAGCAGCGCAGCTTGATGCTTACTAAAAAAAATAATAAATAGACAACTGGTCGACCTCATTAGAAATAAAAACCCAAAAGATTAGATAGACAAACAAACAAACACATAAATGTGGAGAGAAGGGCAGTGCGCGCAGGAGCAAAGGTAAACAGCAGACAGACCTGAATCCTTATCTTTACAAGGTCGACCTCAGAACTTTGTTCAGTTTGTCTCGGTGACGGATAATGGAAGGGAAGGGCAGGCAACTGGACGCCTTCAATTAAATAAACAAATAAAAAATAACATAAACTCTCAGGAATAGATAAATATAACAAAAAAATTGTAAAGTGGAGAAAGCGGAGAGCGCGCGAATGCACTCAAGCAAACACAAACAGCACAGCACGATGCGTATTTTTTTTAAATTGACAAAATAAATCAAAAATAAATCAAAAATAAAAATAAGTGGAAAAGGCGAGAGTGCGCGAGCACACAGGAGCAAAGACAAGCAGCGCAGCTTGATGCGTAGTAAAAAAAATAATAAATAGACAACCTGGTCAACCTCATAGGAAATAAAAACCCAAAAGATTAGATAGACAAACAAACAAACACATATATGTGAGGAGAAGGGCGGTGCGCGCAAGAGCAAAGGTAAACAGCAGACAGACCTGAATCCTTATCTTTACAAGGTCGACCTCAGAATTTTGTTCAGTTTGTCTCGGTGACGGATAATGGAAGGAAGGGCAGGCAACTGGTCGACTTCATTTGAATAAACAAATAAAAAATAAGATAAACTCTCAGGAATAGATAAATAATAACAAAAAAATTGTAAAGTGGAGAAAGCGAGAGCGCGCGAATGCACTCAAGCAAACACAAACAGCACAACACGATGCGTATTTTTTTTTTAATTGACAAAATAAATCAAAAATAAATCAAAAATAAAAATAAGTGGAAAAGGCGAGAGTGCGCGAGCACACAGGAGCAAAGACAAGCAGCGCAGCTTGTTGCGTAGTAAAAAAAATAATGAATAGACAACTGGTCGACCTCATAGAATAAAAACCCAAAAGATTAGATAGACAAACAAACAAACACATAAATGTGGAGAGAAGGGCAGTGTGCGCAGGAGCAAAGGTAAACAGCAGACAGACCTGAATCCTTATCTTTACAAGGTCGACCTCAGAACTTTGTTCAGTTTGTCTCGGTGACGGTTAATGGAAGGAAGGGCAGGCAACTGGTCGACTTCATTTAAATAAACAAATAAAAAATAAGATAAACTCTCAGGAATAGATAAATAATAACAAAAAAATTGTAAAGTGGAGAAAGCGAGAGCGCGCGAATGCACTCAAGCAAACACAAACAGCACAGCACGATGCGTATTTTTTTTAAAATTGACAAAATAAATAAAAAATAAATCAAAAATAAAATAAGTGGAAAAGGAGAGAGGTGCGCGAGCACACAGGAGCAAAGACAAGCAGCGCAGCTTGATGCTTACTAAAAAAAATAATAAATAGACAACTGGTCGACCTCATTAGAAATAAAAAACCCAAAAGATTAGATAGACAAACAAACAAACACATAAATGTGGAGAGAAGGGCAGTGCGCGCAGGAGCAAAGGTAAACAGCAGACAGACCTGAATCCTTATCTTTACAAGGTCGACCTCAGAACTTTGTTCAGTTTGTCTCGGTGAGGGATAATGGAAGGAAGGGCAGGCAACTGGTCGACTTCATTTAAATAAACAAATAAAAAATAAGATAAACTCTCAGGAATAGATAAATAATAAAAAAAATTGGAAAGAGGAGAAAGCGAGGTGCGCGCGAATGCACTCAAGCAAACACAAAGAGCACAGCACGATGCGTATTTTTTTTAAAAATTGACAAAATAAATAAAAAATAAATCAAAAATAAAAATAAGTGGAAAAGGCGAGAGTGCGCGAGCACACAGGAGCAAAGACAAGCAGCGCAGCTTTATGCGTAGTAAAGAAAATAATAAATAGACAATTGGTCGACCTCATTAGAAATAAAAACCCAAAAGATTAGATAGACAAACAAACAAACACATAAATGTGGAGAGAAGGGCAGTGCGCGCAGGAGCAAAGGTAAACAGCAGACAGACCTGAATCCTTATCTTTACAAGGTCGACCTCAGAACTTTGTTCAGTTTGTCTCGGTGACGGATAATGGAAGGAGGGCAGGCAAACTGGTCGACTTCATTTAAATAAACAAATAAAAAATAAGATAAACTCTCAGGAATAGATAAATAATAACAAAAAAAATGTAAAGTGGAGAAAGCGAGAGCGCGCGAATGCACTCAAGCAAACACAAACACCACAGCACGATGCGTATTTTTTTTTTAAATTGACAAAATAAATCAAAAATAAATCAAAAATAAAATAAGTGGGAAAGGCCAGAGTGCGCGAGCACACAGGAGCAAAGACAAGCAGCGCAGCTTGATGCGTAGTAAAAAAAACAATAAATAGACAACTGGTCGACCTCATTAGAAATAAAAACCCAAAAGATTAGATAGACAACAAACAAACACATAAATGTGGAGAGAATGGCAGTGCGCGCAGGAGCAAAGGTAAACAGCAGACAGACCTGAATCCTTATCTTTACAAGGTCGACCTCAGAACTTTGTTCAGTTTGTCTCGGTGACGGATAATGGAAGGAAGGGCAGGCAACTGGTCGACTTCATTTAAATAAACAAATAAAAAATAAGATAAACTCTCAGGAATAGATAAATAATAACAAAAAAATTGTAAAGTGGAGAAAGCGGAGAGCGCGCGAATGCACTCAAGCAAACACAAACAGCACAGCACGATGCGTATTTTTTTTAAATTGACAAATAAATAAAAAATAAAACAAAATAAAAATAAGTGGAAAAGGAGAGAGTGCGCGAGCACACAGGAGCAAAGACAAGCAGCGCAGCTTGATGCGCAGTAAAAAAAATAATAAATAGACATCTGGTCGACCTCATTAGAAATAAAAACCCAAAAGATTAGATAGACAAACAAACAAACACATAAATGTGGAGAGAAGGCAGTGTGCGCAGGAGCAAAGGTAAACAGCAGACAGACCTGAATCCTTATCTTTACAAGGTCGACCTCAGAACTTTGTTCAGTTTGTCTCGGTGACGGATAATGGAAGGAAGGGCAGGCAACTGGTCGACTTCATTTAAATAAACAAATAAAAATAAGATAAACTCTCAGGAATAGATAAATAATAACAAAAAAATTGTAAAGTGGAGAAAGCGGAGAGCGCGCGAATGCACTCAAGCAAACACAAACAGCACAGCACGATGCGTATTTTTTTTTAAATTGACAAAATAAATCAAAAATAAATCAAAAATAAAAATAAGTGGAAAAGGCGAGAGTGCGCGAGCACACAGGAGCAAAGACAAGCAGCGCAGCTTGATGCGTAGTAAAAAAAATAATAAATAGACAACTGGTCGACCTCTAAGGAAATAAAAACCCAAAAGATTAGATAGACAAACAAACAAACACATAAATGTGGAGAGAAGGGCAGTGTGCGCAGGAGCAAAGGTAAACAGCAGACAGACCTGAATCCTTATCTTTACAGGGTCGACCTCAGAATGTTGTTCAGTTTGTCTCGGTGACGGATAATGGAAGGAAGGGCAGGCAACTGGTCGACTTCATTTAAATAAACAAATATAAAATAAGATAAACTCTCAGGAATAGATAAATAATAACAAAAAAATTGTAAAGTGGAGAAAGCGAGAGCGCGCGAATGCACTCAAGGAAACACAAACAGCACAACACGATGCGTATTTTTTTTAATTGACAAAATAAATCAAAAATAAATCAAAAATAAATTAAGTGGAAAAGGCGAGAGTGCGCGAGCACACAGGAGCAAAGACAAGCAGCGCAGCTTGTTGCGTAGTAAAAAAAATAATAAATAGACAACTGGTCGACCTCATTAGAAATAAAAACCCAAAAGATTAGATAAACAAACAAACACATAAATGTGGAGAGAAGGGCAGTGTGCGCAGGAGCAAAGGTAAACAGCAGACAGACCTGAATCCTTATCTTTAAAAGGTCGACCTCAGAACTTTGTTCAGTTTGTCTCGGTGACGGATAATGGAAGGAAGGGCAGGCAACTGGTCGACTTCATTTGAATAAACAAATAAAAAATAAGATAAACTCTCAGGAATAGATAAATAATAACAAAAAAATTGTAAAGTGGAGAAAGCGAGAGCGCGCGAATGCACTCAAGCAAACACAAACAGCACAGCACGATGCGTATTTTTTTTTAAAATTGACAAAATAAATCAAAAATAAATCAAAAATAAAAATAAGTGGAAAAGGAGAGAGTGCGCGAGCACACAGGAGCAAGTACAAGCAGCGCAGCTTGATGCTTACTAAAAAAAATAATAAATAGACAACTGGTCGACCTCATTAGAAATAAAAACCCAAAAGATTAGAGAGACAAACAAACAAACACATAAATGTGGAGAGAAGGGCAGTGCGCGCAGGAGCAAAGGTAAACAGCAGACAGACCTGAATCCTTATCTTTACAAGGTCGACCTCAGAACTTTGTTCAGTTTGTCTCGGTGACGGATAATGGAAGGAAGGGCAGGCAACTGGTCGACTTCATTTAAATAAACAAATAAAAAATAAGATAAACTCTCAGGAATAGATAAATAATAACAAAAAAAATTGTAAAGTGGAGAAAGCGAGAGCGCGCGAATGCACTCAAGCAAACACAAACAGCACAGCACGATGCGTATTTTTTTTAAATTGACAAAATAAATCAAAAATAAATCAAAAATAAAAATAAGTGGAAAAGGCGAGAGTGCGCGAGCACACAGTAGCAAAGACAATCAGCGCAGCTTGATGCGTAGTAAAAAAAATAATAAATAGACAACTGGTCAACCTCATAGGAAATAAAAACCCAAAAGATTAGATAGACAAACAAACAAACACATATATGTGGAGAGTAGGGCAGTGCGCGCAAGAGCAAAGGTAAACAGCAGACAGACCTGAATCCTTATCTTTACAAGGTCGACCTCAGAACTTTGTTCAGTTTGTCTCGGTGACGGATAATGGAAGGAAGGGCAGGCAACTGGTCGACTTCATTTGAATAAACAAATAAAAAATAAGATAAACTCTCAGGAATAGATAAATAATAACAAAAAAATTGTAAAGTGGAGAAAGCGAGACCGCGCGAATGCACTCAAGCAAACACAAACAGCACAGCACGATGCGTATTTTTTTTGAAATTGACAAAATAAATCAAAAGTAAATCAAAAATAAAAATAAGTGGAAAAGGCGAGAGTGCGCGAGCACACAGGAGCAAAGACAAGCAGCGCAGCTTGATGCGTAGTAAAAAAAATAATAAATAGACAACTGGTCGACCTCATTAGAAATAAAAACCCAAAAGATTAGATAGACAAACAAACAAACAATAAATGTGGAGAGAAGGGCAGTGTGCGCAGGAGCAAAGGTAAACAGCAGACAGACCTGAATCCTTATCTTTACAAGGTCGACCTCAGAACTTTGTTCAGTTTGTCTCGGTGACGGATAATGGAAGGAAGGGCAGGCAACTGGTCGACTTCATTTAAATAAACAAATAAAAAATAAGATAAACTCTCAGGAATAGATAAATAATAAAAAAAAATTGGAAAGAGGAGAAAGCGAGTGCGCGCGAATGCACTCAAGCAAACACATACAGCACAGCACGATGCGTATTTTTTTTTAAATTGACAAAATAAATCAAAAATAAATCAAAATTAAAAATAAGTGGAAAAGGCGAGAGTGCGCGAGCACACAGGAGCAAAGACAAGCAGCGCAGCTTGATGCGTAGTAAAAAAAATAATAAATAGACAACTGGTCGACCTCATTAGAAATAAAAACCCAAAAGATTAGATAGACAAACAAACAAACACATAAATGTGGAGAGAAGGGCAATGCGCGCAGGAGCAAAGGTAAACAGCAGACAGACCTGAATCCTTATCTTTACAAGGTCGACCTCAGAACTTTGTTCAGTTTGTCTCGGTGACGGATAATGGAAGGAAGGTAGGAAACTGGTCGACTTCATTTAAATAAACAAATAAAAAATAAGATAAACTCTCAGGAATAGATAAATAATAACAAAAAAATTGTAAAGGGGAGAAAGCGAGAGCGCGAGAATGCACTCAAGCAAACACAAACAGCACAGCACGATGCGTATTTTTTTTAAATTGACAAAATAAATCAAAAATAAATCAAAAATAAAAATAAGTGGAAAAGGCGACAGTGCGCGAGCACACAGGAGCAAAGACAAGCAGCGCAGCTTGATGCGTAGTAAAAAAAATAATAAATAGACAACTGGTCGACCTCATTAGAAATAAAAACCCAAAAGATTAGATAGACAAACAAACAAACACATAAATGTGGAGAGAAGGGCAGTGCGCGCAGGAGCAAAGGTAAACAGCAGACAGACCTGAATCCTTATCTTTACTAGGTCGACCTCAGAACTTTGTTCAGTTTGTCTCGGTGACGGATAATGGAAGGAAGGGCAGGCAACTGGTCGACTTCATTTAAATAAACAAATAAAAAATAAGATAAACTCTCAGGATTAGATAAATAATAACAAAAAAATTGTAAAGTGGAGAAAGCGAGAGCGCGCGAATGCACTCAAGCAAACACAAACAGCACAGCACGATGCGTATTTTTTTTTAAATTGACAAAATAAATCAAAAATAAATCAAAAATAAAAATAAGTGGAAAAGGCGAGAGTGCGCGAGCACACAGGAGCAAAGACAAGCAGCGCAGCTTGATGCGTAGTAAAAAAAATAATAAATAGACAACTGGTCGACCTCATTAGAAATAAAAACCCAAAAGATTAGATAGACAAACAAACAAACACATAAATGTGGAGAGAAGGGCAGTGCGCGCAGGAGCAAAGGTAAACAGCAGACAGACCTGAATCCTAATCTTTACAAGGTCGACCTCAGAACTTTGTTCAGTTTGTCTCGGTGACGGATAATGGAAGGAAGGGCAGGCAACTGGTCGACTTCATTTAAATAAACAAATAAAAAATAAGATAAACTCTCAGGATTAGATAAATAATAACAAAAAAATTGTAAAGTGGAGAAAGCGAGAGCGCGCGAATGCACTCAAGCAAACACAAACAGCACAGCACGATGCGTATTTTTTTTAAATTGACAAAATAAATCAAAAATAAATCAAAAATAAAAATAAGTGGAAAAGGCGACAGTGCGCTAGCACACAGGAGCAAAGACAAGCAGCGCAGCTTGATGCGTAGTAAAAAAAATAATAAATAGACAACTGGTCGACCTCATTAGAAATAAAAACCCAAAAGATTAGATAGACAAACAAACAAACACATAAATGTGGAGAGAAGGGCAGTGCGCGCAGGAGCAAAGGTAAACAGCAGACAGACCTGAATCCTTATCTTTACTAGGTCGACCTCAGAACTTTGTTCAGTTTGTCTCGGTGACGGATAATGGAAGGAAGGGCAGGCAACTGGTCGACTTCATTTAAATAAACAAATAAAAAATAAGATAAACTCTCAGGATTAGATAAATAATAACAAAAAAATTGTAAAGTGGAGAAAGCGAGAGCGCGCGAATGCACTCAAGCAAACACAAACAGCACAGCACGATGCGTATTTTTTTAAATTGACAAAATAAATCAAAAATAAATCAAAAATAAAAATAAGTGGAAAAGGCGAGAGTGCGCGAGCACACAGGAGCAAAGACAAGCAGCGCAGCTTGATGCGTAGTAAAAAAAATAATAAATAGACAACTGGTCGACCTCCTTAGAAATAAAAACCCAAAAGATTAGATAGACAAACAAACAAACACATAAATGTGGAGAGAAGGGCAGTGCGCGCAGGAGCAAAGGTAAACAGCAGACAGACCTGAATCCTTATCTTTACAAGGTCGACCTCAGAACTTTGTTCAGTTTGTCTCGGTGACGGATAATGGAAGGAAGGGCAGGCAACTGGTCGACTTCATTTAAATAAACAAATAAAAAATAAGATAAACTCTCAGGAATAGATAAATAATAAAAAAAATTGTAAAGTGGAAAAAGCAAGAGCGCACGAATGCACTCAAGCAAACACAAACAGCACAGCACGATGCGTATTTTTTTTAAATTGACAAAATAAATCAAAAATAAATCAAAAATAAAAATAAGTGGGAAAGGCGAGAGTGCGCGAGCACACAGGAGCAAAGACAAGCAGCGCAGCTTGATGCGTAGTAAAAAAAACAATAAATAGACAACTGGTCGACCTCATTAGAAATAAAAACCCAAAAGATTAGATAGACAAACAAACAAACACATAAATGTGGAGAGAATGGCAGTGCGCGCAGGAGCAAAGGTAAACAGCAGACAGACCTGAATCCTTATCTTTACAAGGTCGACCTCAGAACTTTGTTCAGTTTGTCTCGGTGACGGATAATGGAAGGAAGGGCAGGCAACTGGTCGACTTCATTTAAATAAACAAATAAAAAATAAGATAAACTCTCAGGAATAGATAAATAATAACAAAAAAAATTGTAAAGTGGAGAAAGCAAGAGCGCGCGAATGCACTCAAGCAAACACAAACAACACAGCACGATGCGTATTTTTTTTTTAAATTGACAAAATAAATAAAAAATAAATCAAAAATAAAAATAAGTGGAAAAGGCGAGAGTGCGCGAGCACACAGGAGCAAAGACAAGCAGCGCAGCTTGATGCGTAGTAAAAAAAATAATAAATAGACAACTGGTCGACCTCATTATAAATAAAAACCCAAAAGATTAGATAGACAAACAAACAAACACATAAATGTGGAGAGAAGGGCAGTGCGCGCAGGAGCAAAGGTAAACAGCAGACAGACCTGAATCCTTATCTTTACAAGGTCGACCTCAGAACTTTGTTCAGTTTGTCTCGGTGACGGTAATGGAAGGAAGGGCAGGCAACTGGTCGACTTCATTTAAATAAACAAATAAAAAATAAGATAACTCTCAGGAATAGATAAATAATAACAAAAACATTGTAAAGTGGAGAAAGCGAGAGCGCGCGAATGCACTCAAGCAAACACAAACAGCACAGCACGATGCGTATTTTTTTTTAAATTGACAAAATAAATCAAAAATAAATCAAAAATAAAAATAAGTGGAAAAGGCGAGAGTGCGCGAGCACACAGGAGCAAAGACAAGCAGCGCAGCTTGATGCGTAGTAAAAAAAATAATAAATAGACAACTGGTCGACCTCATTAGAAATAAAAACCCAAAAGATTAGATAGACAAACAAACAAACACATAAATGTGGAGAGAAGGGCAGTGCGCGCAGGAGCAAAGGTAAACAGCAGACAGACCTGAATCCTTATCTTTACAAGGTCGACCTCAGAACTTTGTTCAGTTTGTCTCGGTGACGGATAATGGAAGGAAGGGCAGGCATCTGGTCGACTTCATTTAAATAAACAAATAAAAATAAGATAAACTCTCAGGAATAGATAAATAATAACAAAAAAAATTGTAAAGTGGAGAAAGCGAGAGCGCGCGAATGCACTCAAGCAAACACAAACAGCACAGCACGATGCGTTTTTTTTTAAAATTGACCAAATAAATCAAAAATAAATCAAAAATAAAAATAAGTGGAGAAGGCGAGAGTGCGCGAGCACACAGGAGCAAAGACAAGCAGCGCAGCTTGATGCGTAGTAAAAAAAATAATAAATAGACAACTGGTCGACCTCATTAGAAATAAAAACCCAAAAGATTAAATAGACAAACAAACAAACACATAAATGTGGAGAGAAGGGCAGTGCGCGCAGGAGCAAAGGTAAACAGCAGACAGACCTGAATCCTTATCTTTACAAGGTCGACCTCAGAACTTTGTTCAGTTTGTCTCGGTGACGGATAATGGAAGGAAGGGCAGGCAACTGGTCCACTTCATTTAAATAAACAAATAAAAAATAAGATAAACTCTCAGGAATAGATAAATAATAACAAAAAAATTGTAAAGTGGAGAAAGCGAGAGCGCGCGAATGCACTCAAGCAAACACAAACAGCACAGCACGATGTGTATTTTTTTTAAATTGACAAAATAAATAAAAAATAAATCAAAAATAAAAATAAGTGGAAAAGGCGAGAGTGCGCGATCACACAGGAGCAAAGACAAGCAGCGCAGCTTGATGCGTAGTAAAAAAAATAATAAATAGACAACTGGTCGACCTCATTAGAAATAAAAACCCAAAAGATTAGATAGACAAACAAACACATAAATGTGGAGAGAAGGGCAGTGCGCGCAGGAGCAAAGGTAAACAGCAGACAGACCTGAATCCTTATCTTTACAAGGTCGACCTCATTACTTTGTTCAGTTTGTCTCGGTGACGGATAATGGAAGGAAGGGCAGGCAACTGGTCGACTTCATTTAAATAAACAAATTAAAAATAAGATAAACTCTCAGGAATATATAAATAATAACAAAAAAATTGTAAAGTGGAGAAAGCGAGAGCGCGCGAATGCACTCAAGCAAACACAAACAGCACAGCACGAAGCGTATTTTTTTTAAATTGACAAAATAAATCAAAAATAAATCAAAAATAAAAATAAGTGGAAAAGGCGAGAGTGCGCGAGCACACAGGAGCAAAGACAAGCAGCGCAGCTTGATGCGTAGTAAAAAAAATAATAAATAGACAACTGGTCGACCTCATTAGAAATAAAAACCCAAAAGATTAGATAGACAAACAAACAAACACATAAATGTGGAGAGAAGGGCAGTGCGCGCAGGAGCAAAGGTAAACAGCAGACAGACCTGAATCCTTATCTTTACAAGGTCGACCTCAGAACTTTGTTCAGTTTGTCTCGGTGACGGATAATGGAAGAAAGGGCAGGCAACTGGTCGACTTCATTTAAATAAACAAATAAAAAATAAGATAAACTCTCAGGAATAGATAAATAATAACAAAAAAATTGTAAAGTGGAGAAAGCGAGAGCGCGCGAATGCACTCAAGCAAACACAAACAGCACAGCACGATGCGTATTTTTTTTAAATTGACAAAATAAATCAAAAATAAATCAAAAATAAAAATAAGTGGAAATGGCGAGAGTGCGCGAGCAGACAGGAGCAAATACAAGCAGCGCAGCATGATGCGTAGTAAAAAAAATAATAAATAGACAACTGGTCGACCTCATTAGAAATAAATACCCAAAAGATTAGATAGACAAACAAACAAACACATAAATGTGGAGAGAAGGGCAGTGCGCGCAGGAGCAAAGGTAAACAGCAGACAGACCTGAATCCTTATCTTTACAAGGTCGACCTCAGAACTTTGTTCAGTTTGTCTCGGTGACCGATAATGGAAGGAAGGGCAGGCAACTGGTCGACTTCATTTAAATAAACAAATAAAAAATAAGATAAACTCTCAGGAATAGATAAATAATAACAAAAAAATGTAAAGTGGAGAAAGCGAGAGCGCCCGAATGCACTCAAGCAAACACAAACAGCACAGCACGATGCGTATTTTTTTTTAAATTGACAAAATAAATCAAAAATAAATCAAAAATAAAAATAAGTGGAAAAGGAGAGAGTGCGCGAGCACACAGGAGCAAAGACAAGCAGCGCAGCTTGATGCGTAGTAAAAAAAATAATAAATAGACAACTGGTCGACCTCATTAGAAATAAAAACCCAAAAGATTAGATAGACAAACAAATAAACACATAAATGTGGGAGAAGGGCAGTGCGCACAGGAGCAAAGGTAAACAGCAGACAGACCTGAATCCTTATCTTTACAAGGTCGACCTCAGAACTTTGTTCAGTTTGTCTCGGTGACGGATAATGGAAGGAAGTCCAGGCAACTGGTCGATTTCATTTAAATAAACAAATAAAAAATAAGATAAACTCTCAGGAATAGATAAATAATAACAAAAAAATTGTAAAGTGGAGAAAGCAAGAGCGCGCGAATGCACTCAAGCAAACACAAACAGCACAGCACGATGCGTATTTTTATTTAAAAATGGCAAAAAAATCAAAAATAAATCAAAAATAAAAATAAGTGGAAAAGGCGAGAGTGCGCGAGGACACAGGAGCAAAGACAAGCAGCGCAGCTTGATGCGTAGTAAAAAAAATAATAAATAGACAACTGGTCGACCTCATTAGAAATAAAAACCCAAAAGATTAGATAGACAAACAAACAAACACATAAATGTGGAGAGAAGGGCAGTGCGCGCAGGAGCAAAGGTAAACAGCAGACAGACCTGAATCCTAATCTTTACAAGGTCGACCTCAGAACTTTGTTCAGTTTGTCTCGGTGACGGATAATGGAAGGAAGGGCAGGCAACTGGTCGACTTCATTTAAATAAACAAATAAAAAATAAGATAAACTCTCAGGATTAGATAAATAATAACAAAAAAATTGTAAAGTGGAGAAAGCGAGAGCGCGCGAATGCACTCAAGCAAACACAAACAGCACAGCACGATGCGTATTTTTTTTAAATTGACAAAATAAATCAAAAATAAATCAAAAATAAAAATAAGTGGAAAAGGCGACAGTGCGCGAGCACACAGGAGCAAAGACAAGCAGCGCAGCTTGATGCGTAGTAAAAAAAATAATAAATAGACAACTGGTCGACCTCATTAGAAATAAAAACCCAAAAGATTAGATAGACAAACAAACAAACACATAAATGTGGAGAGAAGGGCAGTGCGCGCAGGAGCAAAGGTAAACAGCAGACAGACCTGAATCCTTATCTTTACTAGGTCGACCTCAGAACTTTGTTCAGTTTGTCTCGGTGACGGATAATGGAAGGAAGGGCAGGCAACTGGTCGACTTCATTTAAATAAACAAATAAAAAATAAGATAAACTCTCAGGATTAGATAAATAATAACAAAAAAATTGTAAAGTGGAGAAAGCGAGAGCGCGCGAATGCACTCAAGCAAACACAAACAGCACAGCACGATGCGTATTTTTTTTAAATTGACAAAATAAATCAAAAATAAATCAAAAATAAAAATAAGTGGAAAAGGCGAGAGTGCGCGAGCACACAGGAGCAAAGACAAGCAGCGCAGCTTGATGCGTAATAAAAAAAATAATAAATAGACAACTGGTCGACCTCATTAGAAATAAAAACCCAAAAGCTTAGATAGACAAACAAACAAACACATAAATGTAGAGAGAAGGGCAGTGCGCGCAGGAGCAAAGGTAAACAGCAGACAGACCTGAATCCTTATCTTTACAAGGTCGACCTCAGAACTTTGTTCAGTTTGTCTCGCTGACGGATAATGGAAGGAAGGGCAGGCAACTGGTCGACTTCATTTAAATAAATAAATAAAAAATAAGATAAACTCTCAGGAATAGATAAATAATAACAAAAAAATTGTAAAGTGGAGAAAGCGAGAGCGCGCGAATGCACTCAAGCAAACACAAACAGCACAGCACGATGCGTATTTTTTTTTAAATTGACAAAATAAATCAAAAATAAATCAAAAATAAAAATAAGTGGAAAAGGCGAGAGTGCGCGAGCACACAGGAGCAAAGACAAGCAGCGCAGCTTGATGCGTAGTAAAAAAAATAATAAATAGACAACTGGTCGACCTCATTAGAAATAAAAACCCAAAAGATTAGATAGACAAACAAACAAACACATAAATGTGGAGAGAAGGGCAGTGCGCGCAGGAGCAAAGGTAAACAGCAGACAGACCTGAATCCTAATCTTTACAAGGTCGACCTCAGAACTTTGTTCAGTTTGTCTCGGTGACGGATAATGGAAGGAAGGGCAGGCAACTGGTCGACTTCATTTAAATAAACAAATAAAAAATAAGATAAACTCTCAGGATTAGATAAATAATAACAAAAAAATTGTAAAGTGGAGAAAGCGAGAGCGCGCGAATGCACTCAAGCAAACACAAACAGCACAGCACGATGCGTATTTTTTTTAAATTGACAAAATAAATCAAAAATAAATCAAAAATAAAAATAAGTGGAAAAGGCGACAGTGCGCGAGCACACAGGAGCAAAGACAAGCAGCGCAGCTTGATGCGTAGTAAAAAAAATAATAAATAGACAACTGGTCGACCTCATTAGAAATAAAAACCCAAAAGATTAGATAGACAAACAAACAAACACATAAATGTGGAGAGAAGGGCAGTGCGCGCAGGAGCAAAGGTAAACAGCAGACAGACCTGAATCCTTATCTTTACTAGGTCGACCTCAGAACTTTGTTCAGTTTGTCTCGGTGACGGATAATGGAAGGAAGGGCAGGCAACTGGTCGACTTCATTTAAATAAACAAATAAAAAATAAGATAAACTCTCAGGATTAGATAAATAATAACAAAAAAATTGTAAAGTGGAGAAAGTGAGAGCGCGCGAATGCACTCAAGCAAACACAAACAGCACAGCACGATGCGTATTTTTTTTAAATTGACAAAATAAATCAAAAATAAATCAAAAATAAAAATAAGTGGAAAAGGCGAGAGTGCGCGAGCACACAGGAGCAAAGACAAGCAGCGCAGCTTGATGCGTAGTAAAAAAAATAATAAATAGACAACTGGTCGACCTCATTAGAAATAAAAACCCAAAAGATTAGATAGACAAACAAACAAACATATAAATGTGGAGAGAAGGGCAGTGCGCGCAGGAGCAAAGGTAAACAGCAGACAGACCTGAATCCTTATCTTTACAAGGTCGACCTCAGAACTTTGTTCAGTTTGTCTCGGTGACCGATAATGGAAGGAAGGGCAGGCAACTGGGCGACTTCATTTAAATAAACAAATAAAAAATAAGATAAACTCTCAGGAATAGATAAATAATAACAAAAAATTTTAAAGTGGAGAAAGCGAGAGCGCGCGAATGCACTCAAGCAAACACAAACAGCACAGCACGATGCGTATTTTTTTTTAAATTGACAAAATAAATAAAAACTAAATCAAAAATAAAAATAAGTGGAAAAGGAGAGAGTGCGCGAGCACACAGGAGCAAAGACAAGCAGCGCAGCTTGATGCGTAGTAATAAAATAATAAATAGACAACTGGTCGACCTCATTAGAAATAAAAACCTAAAAGATTAGATAGACAAACAAATAAACACATAAATGTGGGAGAAGGGCAGTGCGCACAGGAGCAAAGGTAAACAGCAGACAGACCTGAATCCTTATCTTTACAAGTTCGAACTCAGAACTTTGTTCAGTTTGTCTCGGTGACGGATAATGGAAGGAAGTCCAGGCAACTGGTCGACTTCATTTAAATAAACAAATAAAAAATAAGATAAACTCTCAGGAATAGATAAATAATAACAAAAAAATTGTAAAGTGGAGAAAGCGAGAGCGCGCGAATGCACTCAAGCAAACACAAACAGCACAGCACGATGCGTATTTTTTTTTAATTGACAAAATAAATCAAATATAAATCAAAAATAAAAATAAGTGGAAAAGGCGAGAGTGCGCGAGCACACAGGAGCAAAGACAAGCAGCGCAGATTGATGCGTAGTAAAAAAAATAATAAATAGACAACTGGTCGACCTCATTAGAAATAAAAACCCAAAAGATTAGATAGACAAACAAACAAACACATAAATGTGGAGAGAAGGGCAGTGCGCGCAGGAGCAAAGGTAAACAGCAGACAGACCTGAATCCTTATCTTTACAAGGTCGACCTCAGAACTTTGTTCAGTTTGTCTCGGTGACGGATAATGGAAGGAAGGGCAGGCAACTGGTCGACTTCATTTAAATAAACAAATAAAAAATAAGATAAACTCTCAGGAATAGATAAATAATAACAAAAAAATTGTAAAGTGGAGAAAGCGAGAGGGCGCGAATGCACTCAAGCAAACAAAAACAGCACAGCACGATGCGTATTTTTTTTTAAAATTGACAAAATAAATCAAAAATAAATCAAAAATACAAATAAGTGGAAAAGGCGAGAGTGCGCGAGCACACAGGAGCAAAGACAAGCAGCGCAGCTTGATGAGTAGTAAAAAAAATAATAAATAGACAACTGGTCGACCTCATTAGAAATAAAAACCCAAAAGATTAGATAGACAAACAAATAAACACATAAATGTGTGAGAAGGGCAGTGCGCACAGGAGCAAAGGTAACCAGCAGACAGACCTGAATCCTTATCTTTACAAGGTCGACCTCAGAACTTTGTTCAGTTTGTCTCGGTGACGGATAATGGAAGGAAGGGCAGGCAACTGGTCGACTTCATTTAAATAAACAAGTAAAAAATAAGATAAACTCTCAGGAATAGATAAATAATAAAAAAAGAATTGTAAAGTGGAGAAAGCGAGAACTCGGGAATGCACTCAAGCAAACACAAACAGCACAGCACGATGCGTATTTTTTTTTAAAATTGACAAAATAAATCAAAAATAAAAATAAGTGGAAAAGGCGAGAGTGCGCGAGCACACAGTAGCAAAGACAAGCAGCGCAGCTTGATGCGTAATAAAAAAAATAATAAATAGACAACTGGTCGACCTCATTAGAAATACAAACTCAAAAGATTAGATAGACAAACAAACAAACACATAAATGTGGAGAGAAGGGCAGTGCGCGCAGGAGCAAAGGTAAACAGCAGACAGACCTGAATCCTTATCTTTACAAGGTCGACCTCAGAACATTGTTCAGTTTGTCTCGGTGACGGATAATGGAAGAAAGGGCAGGCAACTGGTCGACTTCATTTAAATAAACAAATAAAAAATAAGATAAACTCTCAGGAATAGATAAATAATAACAAAAAAATTGTAAAGTGGAGAAAGCGAGAGCGCGCGAATGCACTCAAGCAAACACAAACAGCACAGCACGATGCGTATTTTTTTTTAAATTGACAAAATAAATCAAAAATAAATCAAAAATAAAAAAAAGTGGAAAAGGCGAGAGTGCGCGAGCAGACAGGAGCAAATACAAGCAGCGCAGCTTGATGCGTAGTAAAAAAAATAATAAATAGACAACTGGTCGACCTCATTAGAAATAAAAACCCAAAAGATTAGATAGACAAACAAACAAACATATAAATGTGGAGAGAAGGGCAGTGCGCGCAGGAGCAAAGGTAAACAGCAGACAGACCTGAATCCTTATCTTTACAAGGTCGACCTCAGAACTTTGTTCAGTTTGTCTCGGTGACCGATAATGGAAGGAAGGGCAGGCAACTGGGCGACTTCATTTAAATAAACAAATAAAAAATAAGATAAACTCTCAGGAATAGATAAATAATAACAAAAAATTGTAAAGTGGAGAAAGCGAGAGCGCGCGAATGCACTCAAGCAAACACAAACAGCACAGCACGATGCGTATTTTTTTTTAAATTGACAAAATAAATAAAAACTAAATCAAAAATAAAAATAAGTGGAAAAGGAGAGAGTGCGCGAGCACAAAGGAGCAAAGACAAGCAGCGCAGCTTGATGCGTAGTAATAAAATAATAAATAGACAACTGGTCGACCTCATTAGAAATAAAAACCTAAAAGATTAGATAGACAAACAAATAAACACATAAATGTGGGAGAAGGGCAGTGCGCACAGGAGCAAAGGTAAACAGCAGACAGACCTGAATCCTTATCTTTACAAGTTCGAACTCAGAACTTTGTTCAGTTTGTCTCGGTGACGGATAATGGAAGGAAGTCCAGGCAACTGGTCGACTTCATTTAAATAAACAAATAAAAAATAAGATAAACTCTCAGGAATAGATAAATAATAACAAAAAAATTGTAAAGTGGAGAAAGCGAGAGCGCGCGAATGCACTCAAGCAAACAAAAACAGCACAGCACGATGCGTATTTTTTTTTAAAATTGACAAAATAAATCAAAAATAAATCAAAAATAAAAATAAGTGGAAAAGGCGAGAGTGCGCGAGCACACAGGAGCAAAGACAAGCAGCGCAGCTTGATGAGTAGTAAAAAAAATAATAAATAGACAACTGGTCGACCTCATTAGAAATAAAAACCCAAAAGATTAGATAGACAAACAAATAAACACATAAATGTGTGAGAAGGGCAGTGCGCACAGGAGCAAAGGTAACCAGCAGACAGACCTGAATCCTTATCTTTACAAGGTCGACCTCAGAACTTTGTTCAGTTTGTCTCGGTGACGGATAATGGAAGGAAGTCCAGGCAACTGGTCGACCTCATTTAAATAAACAAATAAAAAATAAGATAAACTCTCAGGAATAGATAAATAATAACAAAAAAATTGTAAAGTGGAGAGAGCGAGAGCGCGCGAATGCACTCAAGGAAACACAAACAGCACAGCACGATGCGTATTTTTTTTTAAATTGACAAAATAAATCAAAAATAAATCAAAATAAAAATAAGTGGAAAAGGCGAGAGTGCGCGAGCACACAGGAGCAAAGACAAGCAGCGCAGCTTGATGCGTAGTAAAAAAAATAATAAATAGACAACTGGTCGACCTCATTAGAAATAAAAACCCAAAAGATTAGATAGACAAACAAACAAACACATAAATGTGGAGAGAAGGGCAGTGCGCGCAGGAGCAAAGGTAAAGAGCAGACAGACCTGAATCCTTATCTTTACAAGGTCGACCTCAGAACTTTGTTCAGTTTGTCTCGGTGACGGATAATGGAAGGAAGGGCAGGCAACTGGTCGACTTCATTTAAATAAACAAATAAAAAATAAGATAAACTCTCAGGAATAGATAAATAATAACAAAAAAATTGTAAAGTGGAGAAAGCGAGAGGGCGCGAATGCACTCAAGCAAACAAAAACAGCACAGCACGATGCGTATTTTTTTTTAAAATTGACAAAATAAATCAAAAATAAATCAAAAATAAAAATAAGTGGAAAAGGCGAGAGTGCGCGAGCACACAGGAGCAAAGACAAGCAGCGCAGCTTGATGAGTAGTAAAAAAAATAATAAATAGACAACTGGTCGACCTCATTAGAAATAAAAACCCAAAAGATTAGATAGACAAACAAATAAACACATAAATGTGTGAGAAGGGCAGTGCGCACAGGAGCAAAGGTAACCAGCAGACAGACCTGAATCCTTATCTTTACAAGGTCGACCTCAGAACTTTGTTCAGTTTGTCTCGGTGACGGATAATGGAAATAAGTCCAGGCAACTGGTCGACCTCATTTAAATAAACAAATAAAAAATAAGATAAACTCTCAGGAATAGATAAATAATAACAAAAAAATTGTAAAGTGGAGAGAGCGAGAGCGCGCGAATGCACTCAAGGAAACACAAACAGCACAGCACGATGCGTATTTTTTTTTAAATTGACAAAATAAATAAAAAATAAATCAAAAATAAAAATAAGTGGAAAAGGCGAGAGTGCGCGAGCACACAGGAGCAAAGACAAGCAGCGCAGCTTGATGCGTAGTAAAAAAAATAATAAATAGACAACTGGTCGACCTCATTAGAAATAAAAACCCAAAAGATTAGATAGACAAACAAACAAACATATAAATGTGGAGAGAAGGGCAGTGCGCGCAGGAGCAAAGGTAAACAGCAGACAGACCTGAATCCTTATCTTTACAAGGTCGACCTCAGAACTTTGTTCAGTTTGTCTCGGTGACCGATAATGGAAGGAAGGGCAGGCAACTGGGCGACTTCATTTAAATAAACAAATAAAAAATAAGATAAACTCTCAGGAATAGATAAATAATAACAAAAAATTTTAAAGTGGAGAAAGCGAGAGCGCGCGAATGCACTCAAGCAAACACAAACAGCACAGCACGATGCGTATTTTTTTTAAATTGACAAAATAAATAAAAACTAAATCAAAAATAAAAATAAGTGGAAAAGGAGAGAGTGCGCGAGCACACAGGAGCAAAGACAAGCAGCGCAGCTTGATGCGTAGTAATAAAATAATAAATAGACAACTGGTCGACCTCATTAGAAATAAAAACCTAAAAGATTAGATAGACAAACAAATAAACACATAAATGTGGGAGAAGGGCAGTGCGCACAGGAGCAAAGGTAAACAGCAGACAGACCTGAATCCTTATCTTTACAAGTTCGAACTCAGAACTTTGTTCAGTTTGTCTCGGTGACGGATAATGGAAGGAAGTCCAGGCAACTGGTCGACTTCATTTAAATAAACAAATAAAAAATAAGATAAACTCTCAGGAATAGATAAATAATAACAAAAAAATTGTAAAGTGGAGAAAGCGAGAGCGCGCGAATGCACTCAAGCAAACACAAACAGCACAGCACGATGCGTATTTTTTTTTAATTGACAAAATAAATCAAATATAAATCAAAAATAAAAATAAGTGGAAAAGGCGAGAGTGCGCGAGCACACAGGAGCAAAGACAAGCAGCGCAGCTTGATGCGTAGTAAAAAAAATAATAAATAGACAACTGGTCGACCTCATTAGAAATAAAAACCCAAAAGATTAGATAGACAAACAAACAAACACATAAATGTGGAGAGAAGGGCAGTGCGCGCAGGAGCAAAGGTAAACAGCAGACAGACCTGAATCCTTATCTTTACAAGGTCGACCTCAGAACTTTGTTCAGTTTGTCTCGGTGACGGATAATGGAAGGAAGGGCAGGCAACTGGTCGACTTCATTTAAATAAACAAATAAAAAATAAGATAAACTCTCAGGAATAGATAAATAATAACAAAAAAATTGTAAAGTGGAGAAAGCGAGAGGGCGCGAATGCACTCAAGCAAACAAAAACAGCACAGCACGATGCGTATTTTTTTTTAAAATTGACAAAATAAATCAAAAATAAATCAAAAATAAAAATAAGTGGAAAAGGCGAGAGTGCGCGAGCACACAGGAGCAAAGACAAGCAGCGCAGCTTGATGAGTAGTAAAAAAAATAATAAATAGACAACTGGTCGACCTCATTAGAAATAAAAACCCAAAAGATTAGATAGACAAACAAATAAACACATAAATGTGTGAGAAGGGCAGTGCGCACAGGAGCAAAGGTAACCAGCAGACAGACCTGAATCCTTATCTTTACAAGGTCGACCTCAGAACTTTGTTCAGTTTGTCTCGGTGACGGATAATGGAAGGAAGGGCAGGCAACTGGTCGACTTCATTTAAATAAACAAGTAAAAAATAAGATAAACTCTCAGGAATAGATAAATAATAAAAAAAGAATTGTAAAGTGGAGAAAGCGAGATCTCGGGAATGCACTCAAGCAAACACAAACAGCACAGCACGATGCGTATTTTTTTTTAAAATTGACAAAATAAATCAAAAATAAAAATAAGTGGAAAAGGCGAGAGTGCGCGAGCACACAGTAGCAAAGACAAGCAGCGCAGCTTGATGCGTAATAAAAAAAATAATAAATAGACAACTGGTCGACCTCATTAGAAATACAAACTCAAAAGATTAGATAGACAAACAAACAAACACATAAATGTGGAGAGAAGGGCAGTGCGCGCAGGAGCAAAGGTAAACAGCAGACAGACCTGAATCCTTATCTTTACAAGGTCGACCTCAGAACATTGTTCAGTTTGTCTCGGTGACGGATAATGGAAGAAAGGGCAGGCAACTGGTCGACTTCATTTAAATAAACAAATAAAAAATAAGATAAACTCTCAGGAATAGATAAATAATAACAAAAAAATTGTAAAGTGGAGAAAGCGAGAGCGCGCGAATGCACTCAAGCAAACACAAACAGCACAGCACGATGCGTATTTTTTTTTAAATTGACAAAATAAATCAAAAATAAATCAAAAATAAAAAAAAGTGGAAAAGGCGAGAGTGCGCGAGCAGACAGGAGCAAATACAAGCAGCGCAGCTTGATGCGTAGTAAAAAAAATAATAAATAGACAACTGGTCGACCTCATTAGAAATAAAAACCCAAAAGATTAGATAGACAAACAAACAAACATATAAATGTGGAGAGAAGGGCAGTGCGCGCAGGAGCAAAGGTAAACAGCAGACAGACCTGAATCCTTATCTTTACAAGGTCGACCTCAGAACTTTGTTCAGTTTGTCTCGGTGACCGATAATGGAAGGAAGGGCAGGCAACTGGGCGACTTCATTTAAATAAACAAATAAAAAATAAGATAAACTCTCAGGAATAGATAAATAATAACAAAAAATTGTAAAGTGGAGAAAGCGAGAGCGCGCGAATGCACTCAAGCAAACACAAACAGCACAGCACGATGCGTATTTTTTTTTTAATTGACAAAATAAATAAAAACTAAATCAAAAATAAAAATAAGTGGAAAAGGAGAGAGTGCGCGAGCACAAAGGAGCAAAGACAAGCAGCGCAGCTTGATGCGTAGTAATAAAATAATAAATAGACAACTGGTCGACCTCATTAGAAATAAAAACCTAAAAGATTAGATAGACAAACAAATAAACACATAAATGTGGGAGAAGGGCAGTGCGCACAGGAGCAAAGGTAAACAGCAGACAGACCTGAATCCTTATCTTTACAAGTTCGAACTCAGAACTTTGTTCAGTTTGTCTCGGTGACGGATAATGGAAGGAAGTCCAGGCAACTGGTCGACTTCATTTAAATAAACAAATAAAAAATAAGATAAACTCTCAGGAATAGATAAATAATAACAAAAAAATTGTAAAGTGGAGAAAGCGAGAGCGCGCGAATGCACTCAAGCAAACAAAAACAGCACAGCACGATGCGTATTTTTTTTTAAAATTGACAAAATAAATCAAAAATAAATCAAAAATAAAAATAAGTGGAAAAGGCGAGAGTGCGCGAGCACACAGGAGCAAAGACAAGCAGCGCAGCTTGATGAGTAGTAAAAAAAATAATAAATAGACAACTGGTCGACCTCATTAGAAATAAAAACCCAAAAGATTAGATAGACAAACAAATAAACACATAAATGTGTGAGAAGGGCAGTGCGCACAGGAGCAAAGGTAACCAGCAGACAGACCTGAATCCTTATCTTTACAAGTTCGACCTCAGAACTTTGTTCAGTTTGTCTCGGTGACGGATAATGGAAGGAAGTCCAGGCAACTGGTCGACCTCATTTAAATAAACAAATAAAAAATAAGATAATTCTCAGGAATAGATAAATAATAACAAAAAAATTGTAAAGTGGAGAGAGCGAGAGCGCGCGAATGCACTCAAGGAAACACAAACAGCACAGCACGATGCGTATTTTTTTTTAAATTGACAAAATAAATCAAAAATAAATCAAAATAAAAATAAGTGGAAAAGGCGAGAGTGCGCGAGCACACAGGAGCAAAGACAAGCAGCGCAGCTTGATGCGTAGTAAAAAAAATAATAAATAGACAACTGGTCGACCTCATTAGAAATAAAAACCCAAAAGATTAGATAGACAAACAAACAAACACATAAATGTGGAGAGAAGGGCAGTGCGCGCAGGAGCAAAGGTAAAGAGCAGACAGACCTGAATCCTTATCTTTACAAGGTCGACCTCAGAACTTTGTTCAGTTTGTCTCGGTGACGGATAATGGAAGGAAGGGCAGGCAACTGGTCGACTTCATTTAAATAAACAAATAAAAAATAAGATAAACTCTCAGGAATAGATAAATAATAACAAAAAAATTGTAAAGTGGAGAAAGCGAGAGGGCGCGAATGCACTCAAGCAAACAAAAACAGCACAGCACGATGCGTATTTTTTTTTAAAATTGACAAAATAAATCAAAAATAAATCAAAAATAAAAATAAGTGGAAAAGGCGAGAGTGCGCGAGCACACAGGAGCAAAGACAAGCAGCGCAGCTTGATGAGTAGTAAAAAAAATAATAAATAGACAACTGGTCGACCTCATTAGAAATAAAAACCCAAAAGATTAGATAGACAAACAAATAAACACATAAATGTGTGAGAAGGGCAGTGCGCACAGGAGCAAAGGTAACCAGCAGACAGACCTGAATCCTTATCTTTACAAGGTCGACCTCAGAACTTTGTTCAGTTTGTCTCGGTGACGGATAATGGAAATAAGTCCAGGCAACTGGTCGACCTCATTTAAATAAACAAATAAAAAATAAGATAAACTCTCAGGAATAGATAAATAATAACAAAAAAATTGTAAAGTGGAGAGAGCGAGAGCGCGCGAATGCACTCAAGGAAACACAAACAGCACAGCACGATGCGTATTTTTTTTTAAATTGACAAAATAAATAAAAAATAAATCAAAAATAAAAATAAGTGGAAAAGGCGAGAGTGCGCGAGCACACAGGAGCAAAGACAAGCAGCGCAGCTTGATGCGTAGTAAAAAAAATAATAAATAGACAACTGGTCGACCTCATTAGAAATAAAAACCCAAAAGATTAGATAGACAAACAAACAAACACATAAATGTGGAGAGAAGGGCAGTGCGCGCAGGAGCAAAGGTAAACAGCAGACAGACCTGAATCCTTATCTTTACAAGGTCGACCTCAGAACTTTGTTCAGTTTGTCTCGGTGACGGATAATGGAAGGAAGGGCAGGCAACTGGTCGACTTCATTTAAATAAACAAATAAAAAATAAGATAAACTCTCAGGAATAGATAAATAATAACAAAAAAATTGTAAAGTGGAGAAAGCGAGAGGGCGCGAATGCACTCAAGCAAACAAAAACAGCACAGCACGATGCGTATTTTTTTTTAAAATTGACAAAATAAATCAAAAATAAATCAAAAATAAAAATAAGTGGAAAAGGCGAGAGTGCGCGAGCACACAGGAGCAAAGACAAGCAGCGCAGCTTGATGAGTAGTAAAAAAAATAATAAATAGACAACTGGTCGACCTCATTAGAAATAAAAACCCAAAAGATTAGATAGACAAACAAATAAACACATAAATGTGTGAGAAGGGCAGTGCGCACAGGAGCAAAGGTAACCAGCAGACAGACCTGAATCCTTATCTTTACAAGGTCGACCTCAGAACTTTGTTCAGTTTGTCTCGGTGACGGATAATGGAAGGAAGGGCAGGCAACTGGTCGACTTCATTTAAATAAACAAGTAAAAAATAAGATAAACTCTCAGGAATAGATAAATAATAAAAAAAGAATTGTAAAGTGGAGAAAGCGAGATCTCGGGAATGCACTCAAGCAAACACAAACAGCACAGCACGATGCGTATTTTTTTTTAAAATTGACAAAATAAATCAAAAATAAAAATAAGTGGAAAAGGCGAGAGTGCGCGAGCACACAGTAGCAAAGACAAGCAGCGCAGCTTGATGCGTAATAAAAAAAATAATAAATAGACAACTGGTCGACCTCATTAGAAATACAAACTCAAAAGATTAGATAGACAAACAAACAAACACATAAATGTGGAGAGAAGGGCAGTGCGCGCAGGAGCAAAGGTAAACAGCAGACAGACCTGAATCCTTATCTTTACAAGGTCGACCTCAGAACATTGTTCAGTTTGTCTCGGTGACGGATAATGGAAGAAAGGGCAGGCAACTGGTCGACTTCATTTAAATAAACAAATAAAAAATAAGATAAACTCTCAGGAATAGATAAATAATAACAAAAAAATTGTAAAGTGGAGAAAGCGAGAGCGCGCGAATGCACTCAAGCAAACACAAACAGCACAGCACGATGCGTATTTTTTTTTAAATTGACAAAATAAATCAAAAATAAATCAAAAATAAAAAAAAGTGGAAAAGGCGAGAGTGCGCGAGCAGACAGGAGCAAATACAAGCAGCGCAGCTTGATGCGTAGTAAAAAAAATAATAAATAGACAACTGGTCGACCTCATTAGAAATAAAAACCCAAAAGATTAGATAGACAAACAAACAAACATATAAATGTGGAGAGAAGGGCAGTGCGCGCAGGAGCAAAGGTAAACAGCAGACAGACCTGAATCCTTATCTTTACAAGGTCGACCTCAGAACTTTGTTCAGTTTGTCTCGGTGACCGATAATGGAAGGAAGGGCAGGCAACTGGGCGACTTCATTTAAATAAACAAATAAAAAATAAGATAAACTCTCAGGAATAGATAAATAATAACAAAAAATTGTAAAGTGGAGAAAGCGAGAGCGCGCGAATGCACTCAAGCAAACACAAACAGCACAGCACGATGCGTATTTTTTTTTAAATTGACAAAATAAATAAAAACTAAATCAAAAATAAAAATAAGTGGAAAAGGAGAGAGTGCGCGAGCACAAAGGAGCAAAGACAAGCAGCGCAGCTTGATGCGTAGTAATAAAATAATAAATAGACAACTGGTCGACCTCATTAGAAATAAAAACCTAAAAGATTAGATAGACAAACAAATAAACACATAAATGTGGGAGAAGGGCAGTGCGCACAGGAGCAAAGGTAAACAGCAGACAGACCTGAATCCTTATCTTTACAAGTTCGAACTCAGAACTTTGTTCAGTTTGTCTCGGTGACGGATAATGGAAGGAAGTCCAGGCAACTGGTCGACTTCATTTAAATAAACAAATAAAAAATAAGATAAACTCTCAGGAATAGATAAATAATAACAAAAAAATTGTAAAGTGGAGAAAGCGAGAGCGCGCGAATGCACTCAAGCAAACAAAAACAGCACAGCACGATGCGTATTTTTTTTTAAAATTGACAAAATAAATCAAAAATAAATCAAAAATAAAAATAAGTGGAAAAGGCGAGAGTGCGCGAGCACACAGGAGCAAAGACAAGCAGCGCAGCTTGATGAGTAGTAAAAAAAATAATAAATAGACAACTGGTCGACCTCATTAGAAATAAAAACCCAAAAGATTAGATAGACAAACAAATAAACACATAAATGTGTGAGAAGGGCAGTGCGCACAGGAGCAAAGGTAACCAGCAGACAGACCTGAATCCTTATCTTTACAAGTTCGACCTCAGAACTTTGTTCAGTTTGTCTCGGTGACGGATAATGGAAGGAAGTCCAGGCAACTGGTCGACCTCATTTAAATAAACAAATAAAAAATAAGATAATTCTCAGGAATAGATAAATAATAACAAAAAAATTGTAAAGTGGAGAGAGCGAGAGCGCGCGAATGCACTCAAGGAAACACAAACAGCACAGCACGATGCGTATTTTTTTTTAAATTGACAAAATAAATCAAAAATAAATCAAAATAAAAATAAGTGGAAAAGGCGAGAGTGCGCGAGCACACAGGAGCAAAGACAAGCAGCGCAGCTTGATGCGTAGTAAAAAAAATAATAAATAGACAACTGGTCGACCTCATTAGAAATAAAAACCCAAAAGATTAGATAGACAAACAAACAAACACATAAATGTGGAGAGAAGGGCAGTGCGCGCAGGAGCAAAGGTAAAGAGCAGACAGACCTGAATCCTTATCTTTACAAGGTCGACCTCAGAACTTTGTTCAGTTTGTCTCGGTGACGGATAATGGAAGGAAGGGCAGGCAACTGGTCGACTTCATTTAAATAAACAAATAAAAAATAAGATAAACTCTCAGGAATAGATAAATAATAACAAAAAAATTGTAAAGTGGAGAAAGCGAGAGGGCGCGAATGCACTCAAGCAAACAAAAACAGCACAGCACGATGCGTATTTTTTTTTAAAATTGACAAAATAAATCAAAAATAAATCAAAAATAAAAATAAGTGGAAAAGGCGAGAGTGCGCGAGCACACAGGAGCAAAGACAAGCAGCGCAGCTTGATGAGTAGTAAAAAAAATAATAAATAGACAACTGGTCGACCTCATTAGAAATAAAAACCCAAAAGATTAGATAGACAAACAAATAAACACATAAATGTGTGAGAAGGGCAGTGCGCACAGGAGCAAAGGTAACCAGCAGACAGACCTGAATCCTTATCTTTACAAGGTCGACCTCAGAACTTTGTTCAGTTTGTCTCGGTGACGGATAATGGAAATAAGTCCAGGCAACTGGTCGACCTCATTTAAATAAACAAATAAAAAATAAGATAAACTCTCAGGAATAGATAAATAATAACAAAAAAATTGTAAAGTGGAGAGAGCGAGAGCGCGCGAATGCACTCAAGGAAACACAAACAGCACAGCACGATGCGTATTTTTTTTTAAATTGACAAAATAAATAAAAAATAAATCAAAAATAAAAATAAGTGGAAAAGGCGAGAGTGCGCGAGCACACAGGAGCAAAGACAAGCAGCGCAGCTTGATGCGTAGTAAAAAAAATAATAAATAGACAACTGGTCGACCTCATTAGAAATAAAAACCCAAAAGATTAGATAGACAAACAAACAAACACATAAATATGGAGAGAAGGGCAGTGCGCGCAGGAGCAAAGGTAAACAGCAGACAGACCTGAATCCTTATCTTTACAAGGTCGACCTCAGAACTTTGTTCAGTTTGTCTCGGTGACGGATAATGGAAGGAAGGGCAGGCAACTGGTCGACTTCATTTAAATAAACAAATAAAAAATAAGATAAACTCTCAGGAATAGATAAATAATAAAAAAAATTGTAAAGTGGAAAAAGCGAGAGCGCGCGAATGCACTCAAGCAAACACAAACAGCACAGCACGATGCGTATTTTTTTTAAATTGACAAAATAAATCAAAAATAAATCAAAAATAAAAATAAGTGGGAAAGGCGAGAGTGCGCGAGCACACAGGAGCAAAGACAAGCAGCGCAGCTTGATGCGTAGTAAAAAAAACAATAAATAGACAACTGGTCGACCTCATTAGAAATAAAAACCCAAAAGATTAGATAGACAAACAAACAAACACATAAATGTGGAGAGAATGGCAGTGCGCGCAGGAGCAAAGGTAAACAGCAGACAGACCTGAATCCTTATCTTTACAAGGTCGACCTCAGAACTTTGTTCAGTTTGTCTCGGTGACGGATAATGGAAGGAAGGGCAGGCAACTGGTCGACTTCATTTAAATAAACAAATAAAAAATAAGATAAACTCTCAGGAATAGATAAATAATAACAAAAAAAATTGTAAAGTGGAGAAAGCAAGAGCGCGCGAATGCACTCAAGCAAACACAAACAACACAGCACGATGCGTATTTTTTTTTAAATTGACAAAATAAATAAAAAATAAATCAAAAATAAAAATAAGTGGAAAAGGCGAGAGTGCGCGAGCACACAGGAGCAAAGACAAGCAGCGCAGCTTGATGCGTAGTAAAAAAAATAATAAATAGACAACTGGTCGACCTCATTATAAATAAAAACCCAAAAGATTAGATAGACAAACAAACAAACACATAAATGTGGAGAGAAGGGCAGTGCGCGCAGGAGCAAAGGTAAACAGCAGACAGACCTGAATCCTTATCTTTACAAGGTCGACCTCAGAACTTTGTTCAGTTTGTCTCGGTGACGGATAATGGAAGGAAGGGCAGGCAACTGGTCGACTTCATTTAAATAAACAAATAAAAAATAAGATAACTCTCAGGAATAGATAAATAATAACAAAAACATTGTAAAGTGGAGAAAGCGAGAGCGCGCGAATGCACTCAAGCAAACACAAACAGCACAGCACGATGCGTATTTTTTTTTAAATTGACAAAATAAATCAAAAATAAATCAAAAATAAAAATAAGTGGAAAAGGCGAGAGTGCGCGAGCACACAGGAGCAAAGACAAGCAGCGCAGCTTGATGCGTAGTAAAAAAAATAATAAATAGACAACTGGTCGACCTCATTAGAAATAAAAACCCAAAAGATTAGATAGACAAACAAACAAACACATAAATGTGGAGAGAAGGGCAGTGTGCGCAGGAGCAAAGGTAAATAGCAGACAGACCTGAATCCTTATCTTTACAAGGTCGACCTCAGAACTTTGTTCAGTTTGTCTCGGTGACGGATAATGGAAGGAAGGGCAGGCAACTGGTCGACTTCATTTAAATAAACAAATAAAAAATAAGATAAACTCTCAGGAATATATAAATAATAACAAAAAAATTGTAAAGTGGAGAAAGCAAGAGCGCGCGAATGCACTCAAGCAAACACAAACAACACAGCACGATGCGTATTTTTTTTTAAATTGACAAAATAAATAAAAAATAAATCAAAAATAAAAATAAGTGGAAAAGGCGAGAGTGCGCGAGCACACAGGAGCAAAGACAAGCAGCGCAGCTTGATGCGTAGTAAAAAAAATAATAAATAGACAACTGGTCGACCTCATTATAAATAAAAACCCAAAAGATTAGATAGACAAACAAACAAACACATAAATGTGGAGAGAAGGGCAGTGCGCGCAGGAGCAAAGGTAAACAGCAGACAGACCTGAATCCTTATCTTTACAAGGTCGACCTCAGAACTTTGTTCAGTTTGTCTCGGTGACGGATAATGGAAGGAAGGGCAGGCAACTGGTCGACTTCATTTAAATAAACAAATAAAAAATAAGATAACTCTCAGGAATAGATAAATAATAACAAAAACATTGTAAAGTGGAGAAAGCGAGAGCGCGCGAATGCACTCAAGCAAACACAAACAGCACAGCACGATGAGTATTTTTTTTTAAATTGACAAAATAAATCAAAAATAAATCAAAAATAAAAATAAGTGGAAAAGGCGAGAGTGCGCGAGCACACAGGAGCAAAGACAAGCAGCGCAGCTTGATGCGTAGTAAAAAAAATAATAAATAGACAACTGGTCGACCTCATTAGAAATAAAAACCCAAAAGATTAGATAGACAAACAAACAAACTCATAAATGTGGAGAGAAGGGCAGTGTGCGCAGGAGCAAAGGTAAATAGCAGACAGACCTGAATCCTTATCTTTACAAGGTCGACCTCAGAACTTTGTTCAGTTTGTCTCGGTGACGGATAATGGAAGGAAGGGCAGGCAACTGGTCGACTTCATTTAAATAAACAAATAAAAAATAAGATAAACTCTCAGGAATAGATAAATAATAACAAAAAAAATTGGAAAGAGGAGAAAGCGAGTGCGCGCGAATGCACTCAAGCAAACACAAACAGCACAGCACGATGCGTATTTTTTTTAAAATTGACAAAATAAATCAAAAATAAATCAAAAATAAAAATAAGTGGAAAAGGCGAGAGTGCGCGAGCACACAGGAGCAAAGACAAGCAGCGCAGCTTGATGCGTAGTAAAAAAAATAATAAATACACAATTGGTCGACCTCATTAGAAATAAAAACCCAAAAGATTAGATAGGCAAACAAACAAACACATAAATGTGGAGAGAAGGGCAGTGCGCGCAGGAGCAAAGGTAAACAGCAGACAGACCTCAATCCTTATCTTTACAAGGTCAACCTCAGAACTTTGTTCAGTTTGTCTCGGTGACGGATAATGGAAGGAAGGGCAGGCAACTGGTCGACTTCATTTAAATAAACAAATAAAAAATAAGATAAACTCTCAGGAATAGATAAATAATAACAAAAAAAATTGTAAAGTGGAGAAAGCGAGAGCGCGCGAATGCACTCAAGCAAACACAAACAGCACAGCACGATGCGTTTTTTTTTAAAATTGACCAAATAAATCAAAAATAAATCAAAAATAAAAATAAGTGGAGAAGGCGAGAGTGCGCGAGCACACAGGAGCAAAGACAAGCAGCGCAGCTTGATGCGTAGTAAAAAAAATAATAAATAGACAACTGGTCGACCTCATTAGAAATAAAAACCCAAAAGATTAAATAGACCAACAAACAAACATATAAATGTGGAGAGAAGGGCAGTGCGCGCAGGAGCAAAGGTAAACAGCAGACAGACCTGAATCCTTATCTTTACAAGGTCGACCTCAGAACTTTGTTCAGTTTGTCTCGGTGACGGATAATGGAAGGAAGGGCAGGCAACTGGTCTACTTCATTTAAATAAACAAATAAAAAATAAGATAAACTCTCAGGAATAGATAAATAATAACAAAAAAATTGTAAAGTGGAGAAAGCGAGAGCGCGCGAATGCACTCAAGCAAACACATACAGCACAGCACGATGTGTATTTTTTTTAAATTGACAAAATAAATAAAAAATAAATCAAAAATAAAAATAAGTGGAAAAGGCGAGAGTGCGCGATCACACAGGAGCAAAGACAAGCAGCGCAGCTTGATGCGTAGTAAAAAAAATAATAAATAGACAACTGGTCGACCTCATTAGAAATAAAAACCCAAAAGATTAGATAGACAAACAAACAAACACATAAATGTGGAGAGAAGGGCAGTGCGCGCAGGAGCAAAGGTAAACAGCAGACAGACCTGAATCCTTATCTTTACAAGGTCGACCTCATTACTTTGTTCAGTTTGTCTCGGTGACGGATAATGGAAGGAAGGGCAGGCAACTGGTCGACTTCATTTAAATAAACAAATTAAAAATAAGATAAACTCTCAGGAATATATAAATAATAACAAAAAAATTGTAAAGTGGAGAAAGCGAGAGCGCGCGAATGCACTCAAGCAAACACAAACAGCACAGCACGAAGCGTATTTTTTTTAAATTGACAAAATAAATCAAAAATAAATCAAAAATAAAAATAAGTGGAAAAGGCGAGAGTGCGCGAGCACACAGGAGCAAAGACAAGCAGCGCAGCTTGATGCGTAGTAAAAAAAATAATAAATAGACAACTGGTCGACCTCATTAGAAATAAAAACCCAAAAGATTAGATAGACAAACAAACAAACACATAAATGTGGAGAGAAGGGCAGTGCGCGCAGGAGCAAAGGTAAACAGCAGACAGACCTGAATCCTTATCTTTACAAGGTCGACCTCAGAACTTTGTTCAGTTTGTCTCGGTGACGGATAATGGAAGGAAGGGCAGGCAACTGGTCGACTTCATTTAAATAAACAAATAAAAAATAAGATAAACTCTCAGGAATAGATAAATAATAAAAAAAATTGTAAAGTGGAGAAAGCGAGAGCGCGCGAATGCACTCAAGCAAACACAAACAGCACAGCACGATGCGTATTTTTTTTTAAATTGACAAAATAAATCAAAAATAAATCAAAAATAAAAATAAGTGGGAAAGGCGAGAGTGCGCGAGCACACAGGAGCAAAGACAAGCAGCGCAGCTTGATGCGTAGTAAAAAAAACAATAAATAGACAACTGGTCGACCTCATTAGAAATAAAAACCCAAAAGATTACATAGACAAACAAACAAACACATAAATGTGGAGAGAATGGCAGTGCGCTCAGGAGCAAAGGTAAACAGCAGACAGACCTGAATCCTTATCTTTACAAGGTCGACCTCAGAACTTTGTTCAGTTGTCTCGGTGACGGATAATGGAAGGAAGGGCAGGCAACTGGTCGACTTCATTTAAATAAACAAATAAAAAATAAGATAAACTCTCAGGAATAGATAAATAATAACAAAAAAATTGTAAAGTGGAGAAAGCGAGAGCGCGCGAATGCACTCAAGCAAACACAAACAGCACAGCACGATGCGTATTTTTTTTAAATTGACAAATAAATAAAAAATAAATCAAAAATAAAAATAAGTGGAAAAGGCGAGAGTGCGCGAGCACACAGGAGCAAAGACAAGCAGCGCAGCTTGATGCGCAGTAAAAAAAATAATAAATAGACAACTGGTCGACCTCATTAGAAATAAAAACCCAAAAGATTAGATAGACAAACAAACAAACACATAAATGTGGAGAGAAGGGCAGTGTGCGCAGGAGCAAAGGTAAACAGCAGACAGACCTGAATCCTTATCTTCACAAGGTCGACCTCAGAACTTTGTTCAGTTTGTCTCAGTGACGGATAATGGAAGGAAGGGCAGGCAACTGGTCGACTTCATTTAAATAAACAAATAAAAAATAAGATAAACTCTCAGGAATAGATAAATAATAACAAAAAAATTATAAAGTGGAGAAAGCAAGAGCGCGCGAATGCACTCAAGCAAACACAAACAGCACAGCACGATGCGTATTTTTTTTTAAAATTGACAAAATAAATCAAAAATAAATCAAAAATAAAAATAAGTGGAAAAGGCGAGAGTGCGCGAGGACACAGGAGCAAAGACAAGCAGCGCAGCTTGATGCGTAGTAAAAAAAATAATAAATAGACAACTGGTCGACCTCATTAGAAATAAAAACCCAAAAGATTAAATAGACAAACAAACAAACACATAAATTTGGAGAGAAGGGCAGTGCGCGCAGGAGCAAAGGTAAACAGCAGACAGACCTGAATCCTTATCTTTACAAGGTCGACCTCAGAACTTTGTTCAGTTTGTCTCGGTGACGGATAATGGAAGGAAGTCCAGGCAACTGGTCGACCTCATTTAAATAAACAAATAAAAAATAAGATAAACTCTCAGGAATAGATAAATAATAACAAAAAAATTGTAAAGTGGAGAGAGCGAGAGCGCGCGAATGCACTCAAGGAAACACAAACAGCACAGCACGATGCGTATTTTTTTTAAATTGACAAAATAAATAAAAAATAAATCAAAAATAAAAATAAGTGGAAAAGGCGAGAGTGCGTGAGCACACAGGAGCAAAGACAAGCAGCGCAGCTTGATGCTTACTAAAAAAAATAATAAATAGACAACTGGTCGACCTCATTAGAAATAAAAACCCAAAAGTTTAGATAGACAAACAAACAAACACATAAATATGGAGAGAAGGGCAGTGCGCGCAGGAGCAAATGTAAACAGCAGACAGACCTGAATCCTTATCTTTACAAGGTCGACCTCAGAACTTTGTTCAGTTTGTCTCGGTGACGGATAATGGAAGGAAGGGCAGGCAACTGGTCGACTTCATTTAAATAAACAAATAAAAAATAAGATAAACTCTCAGGAATAGATAAATAATAAAAAAAATTGTAAAGTGGAGAAAGCGAGAGCGCGCGAATGCACTCAAGCAAACACAAACAGCACAGCACGATGCGTATTTTTTTTTAAATTGACAAAATAAATCAAAAATAAATCAAAAATAAAAATAAGTGGGAAAGGCGAGAGTGCGCGAGCACACAGGAGCAAAGACAAGCAGCGCAGCTTGATGCGTAGTAAAAAAAACAATAAATAGACAACTGGTCGACCTCATTAGAAATAAAAACCCAAAAGATTACATAGACAAACAAACAAACACATAAATGTGGAGAGAATGGCAGTGCGCTCAGGAGCAAAGGTAAACAGCAGACAGACCTGAATCCTTATCTTTACAAGGTCGACCTCAGAACTTTGTTCAGTTGTCTCAGTGACGGATAATGGAAGGAAGGGCAGGCAACTGGTCGACTTCATTTAAATAAACAAATAAAAAATAAGATAAACTCTCAGGAATAGATAAATAATAACAAAAAAATTGTAAAGTGGAGAAAGCGAGAGCGCGCGAATGCACTCAAGCAAACACAAACAGCACAGCACGATGCGTATTTTTTTTTAAATTGACAAATAAATAAAAAATAAATCAAAAATAAAAATAAGTGGAAAAGGCGAGAGTGCGCGAGCACACAGGAGCAAAGACAAGCAGCGCAGCTTGATGCGCAGTAAAAAAAATAATAAATAGACAACTGGTCGACCTCATTAGAAATAAAAACCCAAAAGATTAGATAGACAAACAAACAAACACATAAATGTGGAGAGAAGGGCAGTGTGCGCAGGAGCAAAGGTAAACAGCAGACAGACCTGAATCCTTATCTTCACAAGGTCGACCTCAGAACTTTGTTCAGTTTGTCTCGGTGACGGATAATGGAAGGAAGGGCAGGCAACTGGTCGACTTCATTTAAATAAACAAATAAAAAATAAGATAAACTCTCAGGATTAGATAAATAATAACAAAAAAATTGTAAAGTGGAGAAAGCGAGAGCGCGCGAATGCACTCAAGCAAACACAAACAGCACAGCACGATGCGTATTTTTTTTAAATTGACAAAATAAATCAAAAATAAATCAAAAATAAAAATAAGTGGAAAAGGCGACAGTGCGCGAGCACACAGGAGCAAAGACAAGCAGCGCAGCTTGATGCGTAGTAAAAAAAATAATAAATAGACAACTGGTCGACCTCATTAGAAATAAAAACCCAAAAGATTAGATAGACAAACAAACAAACACATAAATGTGGAGAGAAGGGCAGTGCGCGCAGGAGCAAAGGTAAACAGCAGACAGACCTGAATCCTTATCTTTACTAGGTCGACCTCAGAACTTTGTTCAGTTTGTCTCGGTGACGGATAATGGAAGGAAGGGCAGGCAACTGGTCAACTTCATTTAAATAAACAAATAAAAAATAAGATAAACTCTCAGGATTAGATAAATAATAACAAAAAAATTGTAAAGTGGAGAAAGCGAGAGCGCGCGAATGCACTCAAGCAAACACAAACAGCACAGCACGATGCGTATTTTTTTTAAATTGACAAAATAAATCAAAAATAAATCAAAAATAAAAATAAGTGGAAAAGGCGAGAGTGCGCGAGCACACAGGAGCAAAGACAAGCAGCGCAGCTTGATGCGTAGTAAAAAAAATAATAAATAGACAACTGGTCGACCTCATTAGAAATAAAAACCCAAAAGATTAAATAGACAAACAAACAAACACATAAATTTGGAGAGAAGGGCAGTGCGCGCAGGAGCAAAGGTAAACAGCAGACAGACCTGAATCCTTATCTTTACAAGGTCGACCTCAGAACTTTGTTCAGTTTGTCTCGGTGACGGATAATGGAAGGAAGGGCAGGCAACTGGTCGACTTCATTTAAATAAACAAATAAAAAATAAGATAAACTCTCAGGAATATATAAAAAATAACAAAAAAATTGTAAAGTGGAGAAAGCGAGAGCGCGCGAATGCACTCAAGCAAACACAAACAGCACAGCACGATGCGTATTTTTTTAAATTGACGAAATAAATCAAAAATAAATCAAAAATAAAAATAAGTGGAAAAGGCGAGAGTGCGCGAGCACACAGGAGCAAAGACAAGCAGCGCAGCTTGATGCGTAGTAAAAAAAATAATAAATAGACAACTGGTCGACCTCATTAGAAATAAAAACCCAAAAGATTAGATAGACAAACAAACAAACACATAAATGTGGAGAGAAGGGCAGTGCGCGCAGGAGCAAAGGTAAACAGCAGACAGACCTGAATCCTTATCTTTACAAGGTCGACCTCAGAACTTTGTTCAGTTTGTCTCGGTGACGGATAATGGAAGAAAGGGCAGGCAACTGGTCGACTTCATTTAAATAAACAAATAAAAAATAAGATAAACTCTCAGGAATAGATAAATAATAACAAAAAAATTGTAAAGTGGAGAAAGCGAAAGCGCGCGAATGCACTCAAGCAAACACAAACAGCACAGCACGATGCGTATTTTTTTTTAAAATGGACAAAATAAATCAAAAATAAATCAAAAATAAAAATAAGTGGAAAAGGCGAGAGTGCGCGAGCACACAGGAGCAAAGACAAGCAGCGCAGCTTGATGCGTAGTAAAAAAAATAATAAATAGACAACTGGTCGACCTCATTAGAAATAAAAACCCAAAAGATTAGATAGACAAACAAACAAACACATAAATGTGGAGAGAAGGGCAGTGCGCGCAGGAGCAAAGGTAAACAGCAGACAGACCTGAATCCTTATCTTTACAAGGTCGACCTCAGAACTTTGTTCAGTTTGTCTCGGTGACGGATAATGGAAGGAAGTCCAGGCAACTGGTCGACTTCATTTAAATAAACAAATAAAAAATAAGATAAACTCTCAGGAATAGATAAATAATAACAAAAAAATTGTAAAGTGGAGAAAGCGAGAGCGCGCGAATGCACTCAAGCAAACACAAACAGCACAGCACGATGCGTATTTTTTTTAAATTGACAAAATAAATCAAAAATAAATCAAAAATAAAAATAAGTGGAAAAGGCGAGAGTGCGCGATCACACAGGAGCAAATCCAAGCAGCGCAGCTTGATGCGTAGTAAAAAAAATAATAAATAGACAACTGGTCGACCTCATTAGAAATAAAAACGCAAAAGTTTAGATAGACAAACAAACAAACACATAAATGTGGAGAGAAGGGCAGTGCGCGCAGGAGCAAAGGTAAACAGCAGACAGACCTGAATCCTTATCTTTACAAGGTCGACCTCAGAACTTTGTTCAGTTTGTCTCGGTGACGGATAATGGAAGGAAGGGCAGGCAACTGGTCGACTTCATTTAAATAAACAAATAAAAAATAAGATAAACTCTCAGGAACAGATAAATAATAACAAAAACATTGTAAAGTTGAGAGAGCGAGAGCGCTCGAATGCAATCAAGCAAACACAAACAGCACAGCACGATGCGTATTTTTTTTAAATTTACAAAATAAATCAAAAATAAATCAAAAAAAAAAATAAGTGGAAAAGGCGAGAGTGCACGAGCACACAGGAGCAAAGACAAGCAGCGCAGCTTGATGCTTACTAAAAAAAATAATAAATAGACAACTGGTCGACCTCATTAGAAATAAAAACCCAAAAGTTTAGATAGACAAACAAACAAACACATAAATATGGAGAGAAGGGCAGTGCGCGCAGGAGCAAATGTAAACAGCAGACAGACCTGAATCCTTATCTTTACAAGGTCGACCTCAGAACTTTGTTCAGTTTGTCTCGGTGACGGATAATGGAAGGAAGGGCAGGCAACTGGTCGACTTCATTTAAATAAACAAATAAAAAATAAGATAAACTCTCAGGAATAGATAAATAATAAAAAAAATTGTAAAGTGGAGAAAGCGAGAGCGCGCGAATGCACTCAAGCAAACACAAACAGCACAGCACGATGCGTATTTTTTTTTAAATTGACAAAATAAATCAAAAATAAATCAAAAATAAAAATAAGTGGGAAAGGCGAGAGTGCGCGAGCACACAGGAGCAAAGACAAGCAGCGCAGCTTGATGCGTAGTAAAAAAAACAATAAATAGACAACTGGTCGACCTCATTAGAAATAAAAACCCAAAAGATTACATAGACAAACAAACAAACACATAAATGTGGAGAGAATGGCAGTGCGCTCAGGAGCAAAGGTAAACAGCAGACAGACCTGAATCCTTATCTTTACAAGGTCGACCTCAGAACTTTGTTCAGTTGTCTCGGTGACGGATAATGGAAGGAAGGGCAGGCAACTGGTCGACTTCATTTAAATAAACAAATAAAAAATAAGATAAACTCTCAGGAATAGATAAATAATAACAAAAAAATTGTAAAGTGGAGAAAGCGAGAGCGCGCGAATGCACTCAAGCAAACACAAACAGCACAGCACGATGCGTATTTTTTTTAAATTGACAAATAAATAAAAAATAAATCAAAAATAAAAATAAGTGGAAAAGGCGAGAGTGCGCGAGCACACAGGAGCAAAGACAAGCAGCGCAGCTTGATGCGCAGTAAAAAAAATAATAAATAGACAACTGGTCGACCTCATTAGAAATAAAAACCCAAAAGATTAGATAGACAAACAAACAAACACATAAATGTGGAGAGAAGGGCAGTGTGCGCAGGAGCAAAGGTAAACAGCAGACAGACCTGAATCCTTATCTTCACAAGGTCGACCTCAGAACTTTGTTCAGTTTGTCTCAGTGACGGATAATGGAAGGAAGGGCAGGCAACTGGTCGACTTCATTTAAATAAACAAATAAAAAATAAGATAAACTCTCAGGAATAGATAAATAATAACAAAAAAATTATAAAGTGGAGAAAGCAAGAGCGCGCGAATGCACTCAAGCAAACACAAACAGCACAGCACGATGCGTATTTTTTTTTAAAATTGACAAAATAAATCAAAAATAAATCAAAAATAAAAATAAGTGGAAAAGGCGAGAGTGCGCGAGGACACAGGAGCAAAGACAAGCAGCGCAGCTTGATGCGTAGTAAAAAAAATAATAAATAGACAACTGGTCGACCTCATTAGAAATAAAAACCCAAAAGATTAAATAGACAAACAAACAAACACATAAATTTGGAGAGAAGGGCAGTGCGCGCAGGAGCAAAGGTAAACAGCAGACAGACCTGAATCCTTATCTTTACAAGGTCGACCTCAGAACTTTGTTCAGTTTGTCTCGGTGACGGATAATGGAAGGAAGGGCAGGCAACTGGTCGACTTCATTTAAATAAACAAATAAAAAATAAGATAAACTCTCAGGAATATATAAAAAATAACAAAAAAATTGTAAAGTGGAGAAAGCGAGAGCGCGCGAATGCACTCAAGCAAACACAAACAGCACAGCACGATGCGTATTTTTTTAAATTGACGAAATAAATCAAAAATAAATCAAAAATAAAAATAAGTGGAAAAGGCGAGAGTGCGCGAGCACACAGGAGCAAAGACAAGCAGCGCAGCTTGATGCGTAGTAAAAAAAATAATAAATAGACAACTGGTCGACCTCATTAGAAATAAAAACCCAAAAGATTAGATAGACAAACAAACAAACACATAAATGTGGAGAGAAGGGCAGTGCGCGCAGGAGCAAAGGTAAACAGCAGACAGACCTGAATCCTTATCTTTACAAGGTCGACCTCAGAACTTTGTTCAGTTTGTCTCGGTGACGGATAATGGAAGAAAGGGCAGGCAACTGGTCGACTTCATTTAAATAAACAATAAAAAATAAGATAAACTCTCAGGAATAGATAAATAATAACAAAAAAATTGTAAAGTGGAGAAAGCGAAAGCGCGCGAATGCACTCAAGCAAACACAAACAGCACAGCACGATGCGTATTTTTTTTTAAAATGGACAAAATAAATCAAAAATAAATCAAAAATAAAAATAAGTGGAAAAGGCGAGAGTGCGCGAGCACACAGGAGCAAAGACAAGCAGCGCAGCTTGATGCGTAGTAAAAAAAATAATAAATAGACAACTGGTCGACCTCATTAGAAATAAAAACCCAAAAGATTAGATAGACAAACAAACAAACACATAAATGTGGAGAGAAGGGCAGTGCGCGCAGGAGCAAAGGTAAACAGCAGACAGACCTGAATCCTTATCTTTACAAGGTCGACCTCAGAACTTTGTTCAGTTTGTCTCGGTGACGGATAATGGAAGGAAGTCCAGGCAACTGGTCGACCTCATTTAAATAAACAAATAAAAAATAAGATAAACTCTCAGGAATAGATAAATAATAACAAAAAAAATTGTAAAGTGGAGAGAGCGAGAGCGCGCGAATGCACTCAAGGAAACACAAACGGCACAGCACGATGCGTATTTTTTTTAAATTGACAAAATAAATAAAAAATAAATCAAAAATAAAAATAAGTGGAAAAGGCGAGAGTGCGTGAGCACACAGGAGCAAAGACAAGCAGCGCAGCTTGATGCTTACTAAAAAAAATAATAAATAGACAACTGGTCGACCTCATTAGAAATAAAAACCCAAAAGTTTAGATAGACAAACAAACAAACACATAAATATGGAGAGAAGGGCAGTGCGCGCAGGAGCAAATGTAAACAGCAGACAGACCTGAATCCTTATCTTTACAAGGTCGACCTCAGAACTTTGTTCAGTTTGTCTCGGTGACGGATAATGGAAGGAAGGGCAGGCAACTGGTCGACTTCATTTAAATAAACAAATAAAAAATAAGATAAACTCTCAGGAATAGATAAATAATAAAAAAAATTGTAAAGTGGAGAAAGCGAGAGCGCGCGAATGCACTCAAGCAAACACAAACAGCACAGCACGATGCGTATTTTTTTTTAAATTGACAAAATAAATCAAAAATAAATCAAAAATAAAAATAAGTGGGAAAGGCGAGAGTGCGCGAGCACACAGGAGCAAAGACAAGCAGCGCAGCTTGATGCGTAGTAAAAAAAACAATAAATAGACAACTGGTCGACCTCATTAGAAATAAAAACCCAAAAGATTACATAGACAAACAAACAAACACATAAATGTGGAGAGAATGGCAGTGCGCTCAGGAGCAAAGGTAAACAGCAGACAGACCTGAATCCTTATCTTTACAAGGTCGACCTCAGAACTTTGTTCAGTTGTCTCGGTGACGGATAATGGAAGGAAGGGCAGGCAACTGGTCGACTTCATTTAAATAAACAAATAAAAAATAAGATAAACTCTCAGGAATAGATAAATAATAACAAAAAAATTGTAAAGTGGAGAAAGCGAGAGCGCGCGAATGCACTCAAGCAAACACAAACAGCACAGCACGATGCGTATTTTTTTTTAAATTGACAAATAAATAAAAAATAAATCAAAAATAAAAAATAAGTGGAAAAGGCGAGAGTGCGCGAGCACACAGGAGCAAAGACAAGCAGCGCAGCTTGATGCGCAGTAAAAAAAATAATAAATAGACAACTGGTCGACCTCATTAGAAATAAAACCCAAAAGATTAGATAGACAAACAAACAAACACATAAATGTGGAGAGAAGGGCAGTGTGCGCAGGAGCAAAGGTAAACAGCAGACAGACCTGAATCCTTATCTTCACAAGGTCGACCTCAGAACTTTGTTCAGTTTGTCTCGGTGACGGATAATGGAAGGAAGGGCAGGCAACTGGTCGACTTCATTTAAATAAACAAAATAAAAAATAAGATAAACTCTCAGGAATAGTAAATAATAACAAAAAATTGTAAAGTGGAGAAAGCAAGAGCGCGCGAATGCACTCAAGCAAACACAAACAGCACAGCACGATGCGTATTTTTTTTTAAAATTGACAAAATAAATCAAAAATAAATCAAAAAATAAAAATAAGTGGAAAAGGCGAGAGTGCGCGAGGACACAGGAGCAAAGACAAGCAGCGCAGCTTGATGCGTAGTAAAAAAATAATAAATAGACAACTGGTCGACCTCATTAGAAATAAAAACCCAAAAGATTAGATAGACAAACAAACAAACACATAAATGTGGAGAGAACGGCAGTGCGCGGCAGGAGCAAAGGTAAACAGCAGACAGACCTGAATCCTTATCTTTACAAGGTCGACCTCAGAACTTTGTTTCAGTTTGTCTCGGTGACGGATAATGGAAGGAAGGGCAGGCAACTGGTCGACTTCATTTAAATAAACAAATAAAAAATAAGATAAACTCTCAGGAATAGATAAATAATAAAAAAAAATTGTAAAGTGGAGAAAGCGGAGAGCGCGCGAATGCACTCAAGCAAACACAAACAGCACAGCACAATGCGTATTTTTTTTTAAATTGACAAAATAAATCAAAAATAAATCAAAAATAAAAATAAGTGGGAAAGGCGAGAGTGCGCGAGCACACAGGAGCAAAGACAAGCAGTGCAGCTTGATGCGCAGTAAAAAAAACAATAAATAGACAACTGGTCGACCTCATTAGAAATAAAAACCCAAAAGATTAGATAGACAAACAAACAAACACATAAATGTGGAGAGAATGGCAGTGCGCGCAGGAGCAAAGGTAAACAGCAGACAGACCTGAATCCTTATCTTTACAAGGTCGACCCTCAGAACTTTGTTCAGTTGTCTCGGTGACGGATAATGGAAGGAAGGGCAGGCAACTGGTCGACTTCATTTAAATAAACAAATAAAAAATAAGATAAACTCTCAGGAATAGATAAATAATAACAAAAAAATTGTAAAGTGGAGAAAGCGAGAGCGCGCGAATGCACTCAAGCAAACACAAACAGCACAGCACGATGCGTATTTTTTTTTAAATTGACAAAATAAATCAAAAATAAATCAAAAATAAAAATAAGTGGAAAAGGCGAGAGTGCGCGAGCACACAGGAGCAAAGACAAGCAGCGCAGCTTGATGCGTAGTAAAAAAAATAATAAATAGACAAGCTGGTCGACCTCATAGGAAATAAAAACCCAAAAGATTAGATAGACAAACAAACAAACACATAAATGTGGAGAGAAGGGCAGTGCGCGCAGGAGCAAAGGTAAACAGCAGACAGACCTGAATCCTTATCTTTACAGGGTCGACCTCAGAAATTTGTTCAGTTTGTCTCGGTGACGGATAATGGAAGGAAGGGCAGGCAACTGGTCGACTTCATTTAAATAAACAAATATAAAATAAGATAAACTCTCAGGAATAGATAAATAATAACAAAAAAATTGTAAAGTGGAGAAAGCGAGAGCGCGCGAATGCACTCAAGCAAACACAAACAGCACAGCACGATGCGTATTTTTTTTTAATTGACAAAATAAATCAAAAATAAATCAAAAATAAATTAAGGTGGAAAAAGGCGAGAGTGCGCGAGCACACAGGAGCAAAGACAAGCAGCGCAGCTTGTTGCGTAGTAAAAAAAATAATAAATAGACAACTGGTCGACCTCATTAGAAATAAAAACCCAAAAAGATTAGATAGACAAACAAACAAACACATAAATGTGGAGAGAAGGGCAGTGTGCGCAGGAGCAAAGGTAAACAGCAGACAGACCTGAATCCTTATCTTTACAAGGTCGACCTCAGAACTTTGTTCAGTTTGTCTCGGTGACGGATAATGGAAGGAAGGGCAGGCAAGCTGGTCGACTTCATTTGAATAAACAAATAAAAAATAAGATAAACTCTCAGGAATAGATAAATAATAACAAAAAAATTGTAAAGTGGAGAAAGCGGAGAGCGCGCGAATGCACTCAAGCAAACACAAACAGCACAGCACGATGCGTATTTTTTTTTAAAATTGACAAAATAAATCAAAAATAAATCAAAAATAAAAATAAGTGGAAAAGGAGAGAGTGCTGCGAGCACACAGGAGCAAAGACAAGCAGCGCAGCTTGATGCTTACTAAAAAAAATAATAAATAGACAACTGGTCGACCTCATTAGAAATAAAAACCCAAAAGATTAGATAGACAAACAAACAAACACATAAATGTGGAGAGAAGGGCAGTGCGCGCAGGAGCAAAGGTAAACAGCAGACAGACCTGAATCCTTATCTTTACAAGGTCGACCTCAGGAACTTTGTTCAGTTTGTCTCGGTGACGGATAATGGAAGGAAGGGCAGGCAACTGGACGCCTTCATTTAAATAAACAAATAAAAAATAAGATAAACTCTCAGGAATATATAAAAAATAACAAAAAAATTGTAAAGTGGAGAAAGCGAGAGCGCGGCGAATGCACTCAAGCAAACACAAACAGCACAGCACGATGCGTATTTTTTTAAATTGACGAAATAAATCAAAAATAAATCAAAAATAAAAATAAGTGGAAAAGGCGAGAGTGCGCGAGCACACAGGAGCAAAGACAAGCAGCGCAGCTTGATGCGTAGTAAAAAAAATAATAAATAGACAACTGGTCGACCTCATTAGAAATAAAAACCCAAAAGATTAGATAGACAAACAAACAAAACACATAAATGTGGAGAGAAGGGCAGTGCGCGCAGGAGCAAAGGTAAACAGCAGACAGACCTGAATCCTTATCTTTACAAGGTCGACCTCAGAACTTTGTTCAGTTTGTCTCGGTGACGGATAATGGAAGAAAGGGGCAGGCAACAGGTCGACTTCATTTAAATAAACAAATAAAAAATAAGATAAACTCTCAGGAATAGATAAATAATAACAAAAAAATTGTAAAGTGGAGAAAGCGAAAGCGCGCGAATGCACTCAAGCAAACACAAACAGCACAGCACGATGCGTATTTTTTTTTTAAAATGGACAAAATAAATCAAAAATAAATCAAAAATAAAAATAAGTGGAAAAGGCGAGAGTGCGCGAGCACACAGGAGCAAAGACAAGCAGCGCAGCTTGATGCGTAGTAAAAAAAATAATAAATAGACAACTGGGTCGACCTCATTAGAAATAAAAACCCAAAAGATTAGATAGACAAACAAACAAACACATAAATGTGGAGAGAAGGGCAGTGCGCGCAGGAGCAAAGGTAAACAGCAGACAGACCTGAATCCTTATCTTTACAAGGTCGACCTCAGAACTTTGTTCAGTTTGTCTCGGTGACGGATAATGGAAGGAAGTCCAGGCAACTGGTCGACTTCATTTAATAAACAAATAAAAAATAAGATAAACTCTCAGGAATAGATAAATAATAACAAAAAAATTGTAAAGTGGAGAAAGCGAGAGGGCGCGAATGCACTCAAGCAAACACAAACAGCACAGCACGATGCGTATTTTTTTTAAATTGACAAAATAAATCAAAAATAAATCAAAAATAAAAATAAGTGGAAAAGGCGAGAGTGCGCGAGCACACAGGAAAAGCAAAAGACAAGCAGCGCAGCTTGATGAGTAGTAAAAAAAATAATAAATAGACAACTGGTCGACCTCATTAGAAATAAAATCCCAAAAGATTAGATAGACAAACAAATAAACACATAAATGTGGGAGAAGGGCAGTGCGCACAGGAGCAAAGGTAACCAGCAGACAGACCTGAATCCTTATCTTTACAAGGTCGACCTCAGAACTTTGTTCAGTTTGTCTCGGGTGACGGATAATGGAAGGAAGTCCAGGCAACTGGTCGACCTCATTTAAATAAACAAATAAAAAATAAGATAAACTCTCAGGAATAGATAAATAATAACAAAAAAATTGTAAAGTGGAGAGAGCGAGAGCGCGCGAATGCACTCAAGGAAACACAAACAGCACAGCACGATGCGTATTTTTTTTAAATTGACAAAATAAATAAAAAATAAATCAAAAATAAAAATAAGTGGAAAAGGCGAGAGTGCGTGAGCACACAGGAGCAAAGACAAGCAGCGCAGCTTGATGCTTACTAAAAAAAATAATAAATAGACAACTGGTCGACCTCATTAGAAATAAAAACCCAAAAGTTTAGATAGACAAACAAACAAACACATAAATATGGAGAGAAGGGGCAGTGCGCGCAGGAGCAAATGTAAACAGCAGACAGACCTGAATCCTTATCTTTACAAGGTCGACCTCAGAACTTTGTTCAGTTTGTCTCGGTGACGGATAATGGAAGGAAGGGCAGGCAAGCTGGTCGACTTCATTTAAATAAACAAATAAAAAATAAGATAAACTCTCAGGAATAGATAAATAATAAAAAAAATTGTAAAGTGGAGAAAGCTGAGAGCGCGCGAATGCACTCAAGCAAACACAAACAGCACAGCACGATGCGTATTTTTTTTTTAAATTGACAAAATAAATCAAAAATAAATCAAAATAAAAATAAGTGGGAAAGGCGAGAGTGCGCGAGCACACAGGAGCAAAGACAAGCAGCGCAGCTTGATGCGTAGTAAAAAAAACAATAAATAGACAACTGGTCGACCTCATTAGAAATAAAAACCCAAAAGATTACATAGACAAACAAACAAACACATAAATGTGGAGAGAATGGCAGTGCGCTCAGGAGCAAAGGTAAACAGCAGACAGACCTGAATCCTTATCTTTACAAGGTCGACCTCAGAACTTTGTTCAGTTGTCTCGGTGACGGATAATGGAAGGAAGGGCAGGCAACTGGTCGACTTCATTTAAATAAACAAATAAAAAATAAGATAAACTCTCAGGAATAGATAAATAATAACAAAAAAATTGTAAAGTGGAGAAAGCGAGAGCGCGCGAATGCACTCAAGCAAACACAAACAGCACAGCACGATGCGTATTTTTTTTTAAATTGACAAATAAATAAAAATAAAATCAAAAATAAAAATAAGTGGAAAAGGCGAGAGTGCGCGAGCACACAGGAGCAAAGACAAGCAGCGCAGCTTGATGCGCAGTAAAAAAAATAATAAATAGACAACTGGTCGACCTCATTAGAAATAAAAACCCAAAAGATTAGATAGACAAACAAACAAACACATAAATGTGGAGAGAAGGGCAGTGTGCGCAGGAGCAAAGGTAAACAGCAGACAGACCTGAATCCTTATCTTCACAAGGTCGACCTCAGAACTTTGTTCAGTTTGTCTCGGTGACGGATAATGGAAGGAAGGGGCAGGCAACTGGTCGACTTCATTTAAATAAACAAATAAAAAATAAGATAAACTCTCAGGAATAGATAAATAATAACAAAAAAATTGTAAAGTGGAGAAAGCAAGAGCGCGCGAATGCACTCAAGGAAACACAAACAGCACAGCACGATGCGTATTTTTTTTTAAAATTGACAAATAAATCAAAAATAAATCCAAAAATAAAAATAAGTGGAAAAGGCGAGAGTGGCGCGAGGACACAGGAGCAAAGACAAGCAGCGCAGCTTGATGCGTAGTAAAAAAAATAATAAATAGACAACTGGACGACCTCATTAGAAATAAAAACCCAAAAGATTAGATAGACAAACAAACAAACACATAAATGTGGAGAGAACGGCAGTGCGCGCAGGAGCAAAGGTAAACAGCAGACAGACCTGAATCCTTATCTTTACAAGGTCGACCTCAGAACTTTGTTCAGTTTGTCTCGGTGACGGATAATG
>NW_025958741.1:0-31189 GCF_023159225.1 Perognathus longimembris pacificus | reverse complement strand
CAAACAAACACATAAATGTGGAGAGAAGGGCAGTGCGCGCAGGAGCAAAGGTAAACAGCAGACAGACCTGAATCCTTATCTTTACAAGGTCGACCTCAGAACTTTGTTCAGTTTGTCTCGGTGACGGATAATGGAAGGAAGGGCAGGCAACTGGTCGACTTCATTAAATAAACAAATAAAAAATAAGATAAACTCTCAGGAATAGATAAATAATAACAAAAAAATTGTAATGTGGAGAAAGCGAGAGAGCGCGAATGCACTCAAGCAAACACAAACAGCACAGCACGATGCGTATTTTTATTTAAATTGACAAAATAAATAAAAAATAAATCAAAATAAAAATAAGTGGAAAAGGCGAGAGTGCGCGAGCACACAGGAGCAAAGACAAGCAGCGCAGCTTGATGCGTAGTAAAAAAAAATAAAAAATAGACAACTGGTCGACCTCATTAGAAATAAAAACCCAAAAGATTAGATAGACAAACAAACAAACACATAAATGTGGAGAGAAGGGCAGTGCGCACAGGAGCAAAGGTAAACAGCAGACAGACCTGAATCCTTATCTTTACAAGGTCGACCTCAGACTTTGTTCAGTTTGTCTCGGTGACGGATAATGGAAGGAAGGGCAGGCAACTGGTCGACTTCATTTAAATAAACAAATAAAAAATAAGATAAACTCTCAGGAATAGATAAATAATAACAAAAAAATTGTAAAGTGGAGAAAGCGAGAGCGCGCGAATGCACTCAAGCAAACACAAACAGCACAGCACGATGCGTATTTATTTTTATAATTGACAAAATAAATCAAAAATAAATCAAAATAAAAATAAGTGGAAAAGGCGAGAGTGCGTGAGCACACAGGAGCAAAGACAAGCAGCGCAGCTTGATGTGTAGTAAAAAAAATAATAAATAGACAACTGGTCGACCTCATTAGAAATAAAAACCCAAAAGATTAGATAGACAAACAAACAAACACATAAATGTGGAGAGAAGGGCAGTGCGCGCAGGAGCAAAGGTAAACAGCAGACAGACCTGAATCCTTATCTTTACAAGGTCGACCTCAGAACTTTGTTCAGTTTGTCTCGGTGACGGATAATGGAAGGAAGGGCAGGCAACTGGTCGACTTCATTTAAATAAACAAATAAAAAATAAGATAAACTCTCAGGAATAGATAAATAATAACAAAAAAATTGTAAAGTGGAGAAAGTGAGAGCGCGCGAATGCACTCAAGCAAACACAAACAGCACAGCACGATGCGTATTTTTTTTTAAAATTGACAAAATAAATCAAAAATAAATCAAAAATAAAAATAAGTGGAAAAGGCGAGAGTGCGCGAGCACACAGGAGCAAAGAAAAGCAGCGCAGCTTGATGCGTAGTAAAAAAAATAAAAAATAGACAACTGGTCGACCTCATTAGAAATAAAAACCAAAAGATTAAATAGACAAACAAACAAACACATAAATGTGGAGAGAAGGGCAGGTGCGCGCAGGAGCAAAGGTAAACAGCAGACAGACCTGAATCCTTCTCTTTACAAGGTCGACCTCAGAACTTTGTTCAGTTTGTCTCGGTGACCGGATAATGGAAGGAAGGGCAGGCAACTGGTCGACTTCATTTAAATAACAAATAAAAAATAAGATAAACTCTCAGGAATAGATAAATAATAACAAAAAAATTGTAAAGTGGAGAAAGCGAGAGCGCGCGAATGCACTCAAGCAAACACAAACAGCACAGCACGATGCGTATTTTTTTATAATTGACAAAATAAATCAAAAATAAATCAAAATTAAAAATAAGTGGAAAAGGCGAGAGGTGCGCGAGCAAACAGGAGCAAAGACAAGCAGCGCAGCTTGATGCGTATTAAAAAAAATAATAAATAGACAACTGGTCGACCTCATTAGAAAAAAAACCCAAAAGATTAGATAGACAAACAAACAAACACATAAATGTGGAGAGAAGGGCAGTGCGCGCAGGAGCAAAGGTAAACAGCAGACAAACCTGAATCCTTATCTTTACAAGGTCGACCTCAGATCTTTGTTCAGTTTGTCTCGGTGACGGATAATGGAAGGAAGGGCAGGCAACTGGTCGACTTCATTTAAATAAACAAATAAAAAATAAGATAAACTCTCAGGAATAGATAAATAATAACAAAAAATTGTAAAGTGGAGAAAGCGAGGAGCAGCGCGAATGCACTCAAGCAAACACAAACAGCACAGTACGATGCGTATTTTTTTTTAAAATTGACAAAATAAATAAAAAATAAATCAAAAATAAAAATAAGTGGAAAAGGCGAGAGTGCGCGAGCACACAGGAGCAAAGACAAGCAGCGCAGCTTGATGCGTAGTAAAAAAAATAATAAATAGACAACTGGTCGACCTCATTAGAAATAAAAACCCAAAAGATTAGGTAGACAAACAAACAAACACATAAATGTGGAGAGAAGGGCAGTGCGCACAGGAGCAAAGGTAAATAGCAGACAGACGTGAATCCTTATCTTTACAAGGTCGACCTCAGAACTTTGTTCAATTTGTCTCGGTGACGGATAATGGAAGGAAGGGCAGGCAACTGGTCGACTTCATTTAAATAAACAAATAAAAAATAAGATAAACTCTCAGAATAGATAAATAATAACAAAAAAATTGTAAAGTTAGAAAGCGAGAGCGCGCGAATGCACTCAAGCACACACAAACAGCATAGCACGATGCGTATTTTTTTTATAATTGACAAAATAAATCAAAAATAAATCAAAATAAAAATAAGTGGAAAAGGCGAGAGTGCGTGAGCACACAGGAGCAAAGACAAGCAGCGCAGCTTGATGTGTAGTAAAAAAAATAATAAATAGACAACTGGTCGACCTCATTAGAAATAAAAACCCAAAAGATTAGATAGACAAACAAACAAACACATAAATGTGGAGAGAAGGGCAGTGCACGCAGGAGCAAAGGTAAACAGCAGACAGACCTGAATCCTTATCTTTACAAGGTCGACCTCAGAACTTTGTGCAGTTTGTCTCGGTGACGGATAATGGAAGGAAGGGCAGGCAACTGGTCGACTTCATTTAAATAAACAAATAAAAAATAAGATAAACTCTCAGGAATAGATAAATAATAACAAAAAAATTGTAAAGTGGAGAAAGGGAGAGCGCGCGAATGCACTCAAGCAAACACAAACAGCACAGCACGATGCATATTTTTTTTTTATAATTGACAAAATAAATCAAAAATAAATCAAAAATAAAAATAAGTGGAAAAGGCGAGAGTGCGCGAGCACACAGGAGCAAAGACAAGCAGCGCAGCTTGATGCGTAGTATAAAAAATAATAAATAGACAACTGGTCGACCTCATTAGAAATAAAAACCCAAAAGATTAGATAGACAAACAAACAAACACATAAATGTGGAGAGAAGGGCAGTGTGCGCAGGAGCAAAGGTAAACAGCAGACAGACCTGAATCCTTATCTTTACAAGGTCGACCTCAGAACTTTGTTCAGTTTGTCTCGGTGACGGATAATGGAAGGAAGGGCAGGCAACTGGTCGACTTCATTTAAATAAACAAATAAAAAATAAGATAAACTCTCGGTAATAGATAAATAATAACAAAAAAATTGTAATGTGGAGAAGCGAGAGAGCGCGAATGCACTCAAGCAAACACAAACAGCACAGCACGATGCGTATTTTTATTTAAATTGACAAAATAAATAAAAAATAAATCAAAATAAAAATAAGTGGAAAAGGCGAGAGTGCGCGAGCACACAGGAGCAAGACAAGCAGCGCAGCTTGATGCGTATTAAAAAAAATAATAAATAGACAACTGGTCGACCTCATTAGAAATAAAAACCCAAAAGATTAGATAGACAAACAAACAAACACATAAATGTGGAGAGGATGGCAGTGCGTGCAGGAGCAAAGGTAAACAGCAGACAGACCTGAATCCTTATCTTTACAAGGTCGACCTCAGAACTTTGTTCAGTTTGTCTCGGTGACGGATAATGGAAGGAAGGGCAGGCAACTGGTCGACCTCATTTAAATAAACAAATAAAAAATAAGATAAACTCTCAGGAATAGATAAATAATAACAAAAAAATTGTAAAGTGGAGAAAGCGGAGAGCGCACGAATGCACTCAAGCAAACACAAACAGCACAGCACGATGCGTATTTTTTTTTAAAATTGACAAAATAAATCAAAAATAAATCAAAAATAAAAATAAGTGGAAAAGGCGAGAGTGCGCGAGCACACAGGAGCAAAGACAAGCAGCGCAGCTTGATGCGTATTAAAAAAAATAATAAATAGACAACTGGTCGACCTCATTAGAAATAAAAACCCAAAAGATTAGATAGACAAACAAACAAACATATAAATGTGGAGAGAAGGGCAGTGCGCGCAGGAGCAAAGGTAAACAGCAGACAGACCTGAATCCTTATCTTTACAAGGTCGACCTCAGAACTTTGTTCAGTTTGTCTCGGTGACGTATAATTGAAGGAAGGGCAGGCAACTGGTCGACCTCAATTAAATAAACAAATAAAATACAAGATAAACTCTCAGGAATAGATAAAGAATAACAAAAAAATTGTAAAGTGGTGAAAGCAAGAGCGCGCGAATGCACTCAAGCAAACACAAACAGCACAGCACGATGCGTATTTTTTTTTAAATTGACAAAATAAATCAAAAATGAATGAAAAATAAAAATAAGTGGAAAAGGCGAGAGGTGCGCGAGCACACAGGAGCAAAGAGAAGCAGCGCAGCTTGATGCGTAGTAAAAAAAATAATAAATAGACAACTGGTCGACCACATTAGAAATAAAAACCCAAAAGATTAGATAGACAAACAAACAAACACATAAATGGGGAGAGAAGGGCAGTGCGCACAGGAGCAAAGGTAAACAGCAGACAGACCTGAATCCTTATCTTTACAAGGTCGACCTCAGAACTTTGTTCAGTTTGTCTCGGTGACGGATAATGGAAGGAAGGGCAGGCAATTGGTCGACTTCATTCAAATAAACAAATAAAAAATAAGATAAACTCTCAGGAATAGATAAATAATAACAAAAAAATTGTAAAGTGGAGAAAGCGAGAGCGCGCGAATGCACTCAAGCAAACACAAAACAGCACAGCACGATGCGTATTTTTTTTAAATTGACAAAATAAATCAAAAATAAATCAAAAATAAAAATAAGTGGAAAAGGCGAGAGTGCGCGAGCACACAGGAGCAAAGACAAGCAGCGCAGCTTGATGCGTAGTAAAAAAACTAATAAATAGACAACTGGTCGACCTCATTAGAAATAAAAACCCAAAAGATTAGATAGACAAACAAACAAACACATAAATGTGGAGAGAAGTGCAGTGCGCGCAGGAGCAAAGGTAAACAGCAGACAGACCTGAATCCTTATCTTTACAAGGTCGACCTCAGAACTTTGTTCAGTTTGTCTCGGTGACGGATAATGGAAGGAAGGGCAGGCAACTGGTCGACTTCATTTAAATAAACAAATAAAAATAAGATAAACTCTCAGGAATAGATAAATAATAACAAAAAAATTGTAAAGTGGAGAAAGCGAGAGCGCGCGAATGCACTCAAGCAAACACAAACAGCACAGCACGATGCGTATTTTTATTTAAATTGACAAAATAATCAAAAATAATAATAAGTGGAAAAGGCGAGAGTGCACGAGCACACAGGAGCAAAGACAAGCAGCGCAGCTTGATGCGTAGTAAAAAAAAATAGACAACTGGTCGACCTCATTAGAAATAAAAACCCAAAAGATTAGATAGACAAACAAACAAACACATAAATGTGGAGAGAAGGGCAGTGCGCGCAGGAGCAAAGGTAAACAGCAGACAGACCTGAATCCTTATCTTTACAAGGTCGACCTCAGAACTTTGTTCAGTTTGTCTCGGTGATGGATAATGGAAGGAAGGGCAGGCAACTGGTCGACTTCATTTAAATAAACAAATAAAAAATAAGATAAACTCTCAGGAATAGATAAATAATAACAAATAAATTGTAAAGTGGAGAAAGCGAGAGCGAGCGAATGCACTCAAGCAAACACAAACAGCACAGCACGATGCGTATTTTTTTAAATTGACAAAATAAATCAAAAATAAATCAAAAATAAAAATAAGTGGAAAAGGCGAGACTGCGCGAGCACACAGGAGCAAAGACAAGCAGCGCAGCTTGATGCGTAGCAAAAAAAATAATAAATAGACAACTGGTCGACCTCATTAGAAATAAAAACCCAAAAGATTAGATAGACAAACAAACACATAAATGTGGAGAGAAGGGCAGTGCGCGCAGGAGCAAAGGTAAACAGCAGACAGACCTGAATCCTTATCTTTACAAGGTCGACCTCAGAACTTTGTTCAGTTTGTCTCGGTGACGGATAATGGAAGGAAGGGCAGGCAACTGGTCGACTTCATTTAAATAAACAAATAAAAAATAAGACAAACTCTCAGGAATAGATAAATAATAACAAAAAAATTGTAAAGTGGAGAAAGCGAGAGCGAGCGAATGCACTCAAGCAAACACAAACAGCACAGCACGATTCGTATTTTTTTTTAAATTGACAAAATGAATCAAAAATAAATCAAAATAAAAATAAGTGGAAAAGGCGAGAGGTGCGCGAGCACACAGGAGCAAAGACAAGCAGCGCAGCTTGATGCGTAGCAAAAAAAATAATAAATAGACAACTGGTCGACCTCATTAGAAATAAAAACCCAAAAGATTAGATAGACAAACAAACAAACACATAAATGTGGAGAGAAGGGCAGTGCACGCAGGAGCACAGGTAAACAGCAGACAGACCTGAATCCTTATCTTTACAAGGTCGACCTCAGAACTTTGTTCAGTTTGTCTGGGTGACGGATAATGGAAGGAAGGGCAGGCAACTGGTCGACTTCATTTAAATAAACAAATAAAAAATAAGATAAACTCTCAGGAATAGATAAATAATAACAAAAAAATTGTAAAGTGGAGAAAGCGAGAGCGCGCGAATGCACTCAAGCAAACACAAACAGCACAGCACGATGCGTATTTTTTTAAATTGACAAAATAAATCAAAAATAAATCAAAAATAAAAATAAGTGGAAAAGGCGAGAGTGCGCGAGCACACAGGAGCAAAGACAAGCAGTGCAGCTTGATGCGTATTAAAAAAAATAATAAATAGACAACTGGTCGACCTCATTAGAAATAAAAACCCAAAAGATTAGATAGACAAACAAACAAACACATAAATGTGGAGAGAAGGGCAGTGCGCACAGGAGCAAAGGTAAACAGCAGACAGACCTGAATCCTTATCTTTACAAGGTCGACCTCAGAACTTTGTTCAGTTTGTCTCGGTGACGGATAATGGAAGGAAGGGCAGGCAACTGGTCGACTTCATTTAAATAAACAAATAAAAAATAAGATAAACTCTCAGGAATAGATAAATAATAACAAAAAAATTGTAAAGTGGAGAAAGCGAGAGCGCGCGAATGCACTCAAGCAAACACAAACAGCACAGAACGATGCGTATTTTTTTTCAAATTGACAAAATAAATCAAAAATAAATCAAAAATAAAAATAAGTGGAAAAGGCGAGAGTGCGCGAGCACACAGGAGCAAAGGCAAGCAGCGCAGCTTGATGCGTAGTAAAAAAAATAATAAATAGACAACTGGTCGACCTCATTAGAAATAAAAACCCAAAAGATTAGATAGACAAACAAACAAACACATAAATGTGGAGAGAAGGGCAGTGCGCGCAGGAGCAAAGGTAAACAGCAGACAGACCTGAATCCTTATCTTTACAAGGTCGACCTCAGAACTTTGTTCAGTTTGTCTCGGTGACGGGTAATGGAAGGAAGGGCAGGCAACTGGTCGACTTCATTTAAATAAACAAATAAAAAAAAGATAAACTCTCAGGAATAGATAAATAATAACAAAAAAATTATAAAGTGGAGAAAGCGAGAGAGCGCGAATGCACTCAAGCAAACACAAACAGCACAGCACGATGCATATTTTTTTTTAAATTGACAAAATAAATCAAAAATAAAAATAAGTGGAAATGGCGAGAGTGCGCGAGCACACAGGAGCAAAGACAAGCAGCGCAGCTTGATGCGTAGTAAAAAAAATAATAAATAGACAACTGGTCGACCTCATTAGAAATAAAAACCCAAAAGATTAGATAGACAAACAAACAAACACATAAATGTGGAGAGAAGGGCAGTGCGCGCAGGAGCAAAGGTAAACAGCAGACAGACCTGAATCCTTATCTTTACAAGGTCGACCTCAGAACTTTGTTCAGTTTGTCTCTGTGACGGCAAGTGGAAGGAAGGGCAGGCAACTGGTCGACTTCATTTAAATAAACAAATAAAAAATAAGATAAACTCTCAGGAATAGATAAATAATAACAAAAAAATTGTAAAGTGGAGAAAGCGAGAGCGCGCGAATGCACTCAAGCAAACACAAACAGCACAGCACGATGCGTATTTTTTTTAAATTGACAAAATAAATCAAAAATAAATCAAAAATAAAAATAAGTGGAAAAGTCGAGAGTGCGCGAGCACACAGGAGCAAAGACAAGCAGCGCAGCTTGATGCGTAGAAAAAAAATAATGAATAGACAACTGGTCGACCTCACTAGAAATAAAAACCAAAAGATTAGATAGACAAACAAACAAACACATAAATGTGGAGAGAAGGGCAGTGCGCGCAGGAGCAAAGGTAAACAGCAGACAGACCTGAATCCTTATCTTTACAAGGTCGACCTCAGAACTTTGTTCAGTTTGTCTCGGTGACGGATAATGGAAGGAAGGGCAGGCAACTGGTCGACTTCATTTAAATAAACAAATAAAAAATAAGATAAACTCTCAGGAATAGATAAATAATAACAAAAAAATTGTAAAGTGGAGAAAGCGGAGAGCGCGCGAATGCACTCAAGCAAACACAAACAGCACACCACGATGCGTATTTTTTTTAAAATTGACAAAATAAATCAAAAATAAATCAAAAATAAAAATAAGTGGAAAAGGCGAGAGGTGCGCGAGCACACAGGAGCAAAGACAAGCAGCGCAGCTTGATGCGTAGTAAAAAAAATAATAAATTGACAACTGGTCGACCTCATTAGAAATAAAAACCCAAAAGATTAGATAGACAAACAAACAAACACATAAATGTGGAGAGAAGGGCAGTGCGCGCAGGAGCAAAGGTAAACAGCAGACAGACCTGAATCCTTATCTTTACAAGGTCGACCTCAGAACTTTGTTCAGTTTGTCTCGGTGACGGATAATGGAAGGAAGGGCAGGCAACTGGTCGACTTCATTTAAATAAACAAATAAAAAATAAGATAAACTCTCAGGAATAGACAAATAATAACAAAAAAATTGTAAAGTGGAGAAAGCGAGAGCGCGCGAATGCACTCAAGCAAACACAACCAGCACAGCACAATGCGTATTTTTTTTTAAATTGACAAAATAAATAAAAAATAAATCAAAAATAAAAATAAGTGGAAAAGGCGTGAGTGCGCGAGCACACAGGAGCAAAGACAAGCAGCGCAGGTTGATGCGTAGTAAAAAAAATAATAAATAGACAACTGGTCGACCTCATTAGAAATAAAAACCCAAAGATTAGATAGACAAACAAACAAACACATAAATGTGGAGAGAAGGGCAGTGCGCACAGGAGCAAAGGTAAACAGCAGACAGACCTCAATCCTTACCTTTACAAGGTCGACCTCAGAACTTTCTTCAGTTTGTTTCGGTGACGGATAATGGAAGGAAGGGCAGGCAACTGGTCCACTTCATTTAAATAAACAAATAAAAAATAAGATAAACTCTCAGGAATAGATAAATAATAACAAAAAATTGTAAAGTGGAGATAGCGAGAGCGTGCGAATGCACTCAAGCAAACACAAACAGCACAGCACGATGCGTATTTTTTTTAAAATTGACAAAATAAATCAAAAATAAAAATAAGTGGAAAAAGCGAGAGTGCGCGAGCACACAGGAGCAAAGACAAGCAGCGCAGCTTGATGCGTAGTAAAAAAATAATAAATAGACAACTGGTCGACCTCATTAGAATTAAAAACCCAAAAGATTAGATAGACAAACAAACAAACACATAAATGTGGAGAGAAGGGCAGTGCGCGCAGGAGCAAAGGTAAACAGCAGACAGACCTGAATCCTTATCTTTACAAGGTCGACCTCAGAACTTTGTTCAGTTTGTCTCGGTGACGGATAATGGAAGGAAGGGCAGGCAACTGGTCGACTTCATTTAAATAAACAAATAAAAAATAAGATAAACTCTCAGGAATAGACAAATAATAACAAAAAAATTGTAAAGTGGAGAAAGCGAGAGCGCGCGAATGCACTCAAGCAAACAGAAACAGCACAGCACGATGCGTATTTTTTTTTAAATTGACAAAATAAATCAAAAATAAATCAAAAATAAAAATAAGGTGGAAAAGGCGAGAGTGCGCGAGCACACAGGAGCAAAGACAAGCAGCGCAGCTTGATGCGTAGTAAAAAAAATAATAAATAGACAACTGGTCGACCTCATTAGAAATAAAAACCCAAAAGATTAGATAGACAAACAAACAAACACATAAATGTGGAGAGAAGGGCAGTGCGCGCAGGAGCAAAGGTAAACAGCAGACAGACCTGAATCCTTATCTTTACAAGGTCGACCTCAGAACTTTGTTCAGTTTTCTCGGTGACGGATAATGGAAGGAAGTGCAGGCAACTGGTCGACTTCATTTAAATAAACAAATAAAAAATAAGATAAACTCTCAGGAATAGATAAATAATAACAAAAAAATTGTAAAGTGGAGAAGCGAGAGCGCGCGAATTCACTCAAGCAAACACAAACAGCACAGCACGATGCGTATTTTTTTAAATTGACAAAATAAATCAAAAATAAATCAAAAATAAAAATAAGTGGAAAAGGCGAGAGTGCGCGAGCACACAGGAGCAAAAGACAAGCAGCGTAGCTTGATGCGTAGTAAAAAAAATAATAAATAGACAACTGGTCGACCTCATTAGAAATAAAAACCCAAAAGATTAGATAGACAAACAAACAAACACATAAATGTGGAGAGAAGGGCAGTGCGCGCAGGAGCAAAGGTAAACAGCAGACAGACCTGAATCCTTATCTTTACAAGGTCGACCTCAGAACGTTGTTCAGTTTGTCTCGGTGACGGATAATGGAAGGAAGGGCAGGCAACTGGTCGACTTCATTTAAATAAACAAATAAAAAATAAGATAAACTCTCAGGAATAGATAAATAATAACAAAAAAATTGTAAAGTGGATAAAGCGAGAGCGCTCGAATGCACTCAAGCAAACACAAACAGCATAGCACGATGCGTATTTTTTTTAATTGACAAAATGAATCAAAAATAAATCAAAAATAAAAATAAGTGGAAAAGTCGAGAGTGCGCGAGCACACAGGAGCAAAGACAAGCAGCGCAGCTTGATGCGTAGTAAGACAAAATAATAAATAGACAACTGGTCGACGAAAATTAGAAATAAAAACCCAAAAGATTAGATAGACAAACAAACAAACACATAAATGTGGAGAGAAAGGCAGTTCGCGCAGGAGCAAAGGTAAACAGCAGACAGACCTGAATCCTTATCTTTACAAGGTCGACCTCAGAACTTTGTTCAGTTTGTCTCGGTGACGGATAATGGAAGGAAGGGCAGACAACTGGTCGACTTCATTTAAATAAACAAATAAAAAATAAGATAAACTCTCAGGAATAGATAAATAATAACAGAAAAATTGTAAAGTGGAGAAAGCGAGAGCGCGCGAATGCACTCAAGCAAACACAAACAGCACAGCACGATGCGTATTTTTTTTTAAATTGACAAAATAAATCAAAAATAAAAATAAGTGGAAAAGGCGAGAGTGCGCGAGCACACAGGAGCAAAGACAAGCAGCGCAGCTTGATGCGTTTTAAAAAAAATAATAAATAGACAACTGGTCGACCTCATTAGAAATAAAAACCCAAAAGATTAGATAGACAAACAAACAAACACATAAATGTGGAGAGAAGGGCAGTGCGCGCAGGAGCAAAGGTAAACTGCAGACAGACCTGAATCCTTATCTTTACAAGGTCGACCTCAGAACTTTGTTCAGTTTGTCTCGGTGACGGATAATGGAAGGAAGGGCAGGCAACTGGTCGACTTCATTTAAATAAACAAATAAAAAATAAGATAAACTCTCAGGAATAGATAAATAATAACAAAAAAATTGTAAAGTGGAGAAAGCGAGAGCGCGCGAATGCACTCAAGCAAACACAAACAGCACAGCACGATGCGTATTTTTTTTAAATTGACAAAATAAATCAAAAATAAATCAAAAATAAAAATAAGTGGAAAAGGCGAGAGTGCGAGAGCACACAGGAGCAAAGACAAGCAGCGCAGCTTGATGCGTAGTAAAAAATATAATCAATAGACAACTAGTCGAACTCATTAGAAATAAAAACCCAAAAGATTAGATAGACAAACAAACAAACACATAAATGTGGAGAGAAGGGCAGTGCGCGCAGGAGGCAAAGGTAAACAGCAGACAGACCTGAATCCTTATCTTTACAAGGTCGACCCTCAGAACTTTGTTCAGTTTGTCTGGGTGACGGATAATGGAAGGAAGGGTAGGCAACTGTCGACTTCATTTAAATAAACAAATAAAAAATAAGATAAACTCTCAGGAATAGATAAATAATAACAAAAAAATTGTAAAGTGGAGAAAGCGAGAGCGCGCGAATGCACTCAAGCAAACACAAACAGCACAGCACGATGCGTATTTTTTTTTTAAATTGACAAAATAAATCAAAAATCAATCAAAAATAAAAATAAGTGGAAAAGGCGAGAGGTGCGCGAGCACACAGGAGCAAAGACAAGCAGCGCAGCTTGATGCGTAGTAAAAAAAATAATAAATAGACAACTGGTCGACCTCATTAGAAATAAAAACCCAAAAGATTAGATAGACAAACAAACAAACACATAAATGTGGAGAGAAGGGCAGTGCGCGCAGGAGCAAAGGTAAACAGCAGACAGACCTGAAACCTTATCTTTTACAAGGTCGACCTCAGAACTTTGTTCAGTTTGTCTCGGTGACGGATAATGGAAGGAAGGGCAGGCAACTGGTCGACTTCATTTAAATAAACAAATAAAAAATAAGATAAACTCTCAGGAATAGATAAATAATAACAAAAAAATTGTAAAGTGGAGAAAGCGAGAGCGCGCAAATGCACTCAAGCAAACACAAGCAGCACAGCACGATGCGTATTTTTTTAAATTGACAAAATAAATCAAAAATAAATCAAAAATAAAAATAAGTGGAAAAGGCAAGAGTGCGCGAGCACACAGGAGCAAAGACAAGCAGCGCAGCTTGATGCGTAGTAAAAAAAATAATAAATAGACAACTGGTCGACCTCATTAGAAATAAAAACCCAAAAGATTAGATAGACAAACAAACAAACACATAAATGTGGAGAGAAGGGCAGTGCGCGCAGGAGCAAAGGTAAACAGCAGACAGACCTGAATCCTTACCTTTACAAGGTCGACCTCAGAACTTTGTTCAGTTTGTCTCGGTGACGGATAATGGAAGGAAGGGCAGGCAACTGGTCGACTTCATTTAAATAAACAAAATAAAAAATAAGATAAACTCTCAGGAATAGACAAATAATAACAAAAAAATTGTAAAGTGGAGAAAGCGAGAGCGCGCGAATGCACTCAAGCAAACAGAAACAGCACAGCACGATGCGTATTTTTTTTAAATTGACAAAATAAATCAAAAATAAATCAAAAATAAAAATAAGTCGAAAAGGCGAGAGTGCGCGAGCACACAGGAGCAAAGACAAGCAGCGCAGCTTGATGCGTAGTAAAACAAAATAATAAATAGACAACTGGTCGACGAAAATTAGAAATAAAAACCCAAAAGATTAGATAGACAAACAAACAAACACATAAATGTGGAGAGAAGGGCAGTTCGCGCAGGAGCAAAGGTAAACAGCAGACAGACCTGAATCCTTATCTTTACAAGGTCGACCTCAGAACTTTGTTCAGTTTGTCTCGGTGACGGATAATGGAAGGAAGGGCATACAACTGGTCGACTTCATTTAAATAAACAAATAAAAAATAAGATAAACTCTCAGGAATAGATAAATAATAACAGAAAAATTGTAAAGTGGAGAAAGCGAGAGCGCGCGAATGCACTCAAGCAAACACAGACAGCACAGCACGATGCGTATTTTTTTAAATTGACAAAATAAATCAAAAATAAAAATAAGTGGAAAAGGCGAGAGTGCGCGAGCACACAGGAGCAAAGACAAGCAGCGCAGCTTGATGCGTAGTAAAAAAAATAATAAATAGACAACTGGTCGACCTCATTAGAAATAAAAACCCAAAAGATTAGAAATACAAACAAACAAACACATAAATGTGGAGAGAAGGGCAGTGCGCGCAGGAGCAAAGGTAAACAGCAGACAGACCTGAATCCTTATCTTTACAAGGTCGACCTCAGAACTTTGTTCAGTTTGTCTCGGTGACGGATAATGGAAGGAAGGGCAGGCAACTGGTCGACTTCATTTAAATAAACAAATAAAAATAAGATAAACTCTCAGGAATAGATAAATAATAACAAAAAAATTGTAAAGTGGAGAGAAAGCGAGAGTGCGCGAATGCACTCAAGCAAACACAAACAGCACAGCACGATGCGTATTTTTTTTTTTAAATTGACAAAATAAATCAAAAATCAATCAAAATAAAAAATAAGTGGAAAAGGCGAGAGTGCGCGAGCACACAGGAGCAAAGACAAGCAGCGCAGCTTGATGCGTAGTAAAAAAAATAATAAATAGACAACTGGTCGACCTCATTAGAAATAAAAACCCAAAAGATTAGATAGACAAACAAACAAACACATAAATGTGGAGAGAAGGGCAGTGCGCGCAGGAGCAAAGGTAAACAGCAGACAGACCTGAAACCTTATCTTTTACAAGGTCGACCTCAGAACTTTGTTCAGTTTGTCTCGGTGACGGATAATGGAAGGAAGGGCAGGCAACTGGTCGACTTCATTTAAATAAACAAATAAAAAATAAGATAAACTCTCAGGAATAGATAAATAATAACAAAAAAATTGTAAAGTGGAGAAAGCGAGAGCGCGCGAATGCACTCAAGCAAACACAAGCAGCACAGCACGATGCGTATTTTTTTAAATTGACAAAATAAATCAAAAATAAATCAAAAATAAAAATAAGTGGAAAAGGCAAGAGTGCGCGAGCACACAGGAGCAAAGACAAGCAGCGCAGCTTGATGCGTAGTAAAAAAATAATAAATAGACAACTGGTCGACCTCATTAGAAATAAAAACCCAAAAGATTAGATAGACAAACAAACAAACACATAAATGCTGGAGAGAAGGGCAGTGCGCGCAGGAGCAAAGGTAAACAGCAGACAGACCTGAATCCTTACCTTTACAAGGTCGACCTCAGAACTTTGTTCAGTTTGTCTCGGTGACGGATAATGGAAGGAAGGGCAGGCAACTGGTCGACTTCATTTAAATAAACAATAAAAAATAAGATAAACTCTCAGGAATAGACAAATAATAACAAAAAAATTGTAAAGTGGAGAAAGCGAGAGCGCGCGAATGCACTCAAGCAAACAGAAACAGCACAGCACGATGCGTATTTTTTTTTTAAATTGACAAAATAAATCAAAAATAAATCAAAAATAAAAATAAGTCGAAAAGGCGAGAGTGCGCGAGCACACAGGAGCAAAGACAAGCAGCGCAGCTTGATGCGTAGTAAAACAAAATAATAAATAGACAACTGGTCGACGAAAATTAGAAATAAAAACCCAAAAGATTAGATAGACAAACAAACAAACACATAAATGTGGAGAGAAGGGCAGTGCGCGCAGGAGCAAAGGTAAACAGCAGACAGACCTGAATCCTTATCTTTACAAGGTCGACCTCAGAACTTTGTTCAGTTTGTCTCGGTGACGGATAATGGAAGGAAGGGCATACAACTGGTCGACTTCATTTAAATAAACAAATAAAAAATAAGATAAACTCTCAGGAATAGATAAATAATAACAGAAAAATTGTAAAGTGGAGAAAGCGAGAGCGCGGCGAATGCACTCAAGCAAACACAGACAGCACAGCACGATGCGTATTTTTTTAAATTGACAAAATAAATCAAAATAAAAATAAGTGGAAAAGGCGAGAGTGCGCGAGCACACAGGAGCAAAGACAAGCAGCGCAGCTTGATGCGTAGTAAAAAAAATAATAAATAGACAACTGGTCGACCTCATTAGAAATAAAAACCCAAAAGATTAGAAATACAAACAAACAAACACATAAATGTGGAGAGAAGGGCAGTGCGCGCAGGAGCAAAGGTATACAGCAGACAGACCTGAATCCTTATCTTTACAAGGTCGACCTCAGAACTTTGTTCAGTTTGTCTCGGTGACGGATAATGGAAGGAAGGGCAGGCAACTGGTCGACTTCATTTAAATAAACAAATAAAAATAAGATAAACTCTCAGGAATAGATAAATAATAACAAAAAAAATTGTAAAGTGGAGAAAGCGAGAGTGCGCGAATGCACTCAAGCAAACACAAACAGCACAGCACGATGCGTATTTTTTTTAAATTGACAAAATAAATCAAAAATAAATCAAAAATAAAAATAAGTGGAAAAGGCGAGAGTGCGCGAGCACACAGGAGCAAAGACAAGCAGCGCAGTTTGATGCGTAGTAAAAAAAAATAATAAATAGACAACTGGTCGACCTCATTAGAAATAAATACCGAAAAGATTAGATAGACAAACAAACAAACACACAAATGTGGAGAGAAGGGCAGTGCCCGCAGGAGCAAATATAAACAGCAGAGAGACCTGAATCCTTATCTTTACAAGGTCGACCTCAGAACTTTGTTCAGTTTGTCTCGGTGACGGATAATGGAAGGAAGGGCAGGCAACTGGTCGACTTCATTTAAATAAACAAATAAAAAATAAGATAAACTCTCAGGAATAGATAAATAATAACAAAAAAATTGTAAAGTGGAGAAAGCGAGAGCGCGCGAATGCACTCAAGCAAACACAAACAGCACAGCACGATGCGTATTTTTTTTTTAAATTGACAAAATAAATCAAAAATAAATCAAAAATAAAAATAAGTGGAAAAGGCGAGAGTGCGCGAGCACACAGGAGCAAAGACAAGCAGCGCAGCTTGATGCGTAGTAAAAAAAATAATAAATAGACAACTGGTCGACCTCATTAGAAATAAATACCGAAAAGATTAGATAGACAAACAAACAAACACACAAATGTGGAGAGAAGGGCAGTGCCCGCAGGAGCAAAGATAAACAGCAGAGAGACCTGAATCCTTATCTTTACAAGGTCGACCTCAGAACTTTGTTCAGTTTGTCTCGGTGACGGATAATGGAAGGAAGGGCAGGCAACTGGTCGACTTCATTTAAATAAACAAATAAAAAATAAGATAAACTCTCAGGAATAGATAAATAATAACAGAAAAATTGTAAAGTGGAGAAAGCGAGAGCGCGCGTATGCACTCAAGCAAACACAAACAGCACAGCACGATGCGTATTTTTTTAAATTGACAAAATAAATCAAAAATAAAAATAAGTGGAAAAGGCGAGAGTGCGCGAGCACACAGGAGCAAAGACAAGCAGCGCAGCTTGATGCGTAGTAAAAAAAATAATAAATAGACAACTGGTCGACCTCATTAGAAATAAAAACCCAAAAGATTAGAAATACAAACAAACAAACACATAAATGTGGAGAGAAGGGCAGTGCGCGCAGGAGCAAAGGTAAACAGCAGACAGACCTGAATCCCTATCTTTACAAGGTCGACCTCAGAACTTTGTTCAGTTTTGTCTCGGTGACGGATAATGGAAGGAAGGGCAGGCAACTGGTCGACTTCATTTAAATAAACAAATAAAAATAAGATAAACTCTCAGGAATAGATAAATAATAACAAAAAAATTGTAAAGTGGAGAAAGCGAGAGTGCGCGAATGCACTCAAGCAAACACAAACAGCACAGCACGATGCGTATTTTTTTTTAAATTGACAAAATAAATCAAAAATAAATCAAAAATAAAAATAAGTGGAAAAGGCGAGAGTGCGCGAGCACACAGGAGCAAAGACAAGCAGCGCAGTTTGATGCGTAGTAAAAAAAATAATAAATAGACAACTGGTCGACCTCATTAGAAATAAATACCGAAAAGATTAGATAGACAAACAAACAAACACACAAATGTGGAGAGAAGGGCAGTGCCCGCAGGAGCAAATATAAACAGCAGAGAGACCTGAATCCTTATCTTTACAAGGTCGACCTCAGAACTTTGTTCAGTTTGTCTCGGTGACGGATAATGGAAGGAAGGGCAGGCAACTGGTCGACTTCATTTAAATAAACAAATAAAAAATAAGATAAACTCTCAGGAATAGATAAATAATAACAAAAAAATTGTAAAGTGGAGAAAGCGAGGAGCGGCGCGAATGCACTCAAGCAAACACAAACAGCACAGCACGATGCGTATTTTTTTTTAAATTGACAAAATAAATCAAAAATAAATCAAAAATAAAAATAAGTGGAAAAGGCGAGAGTGCGCGAGCACACAGGAGCAAAGACAAGCAGCGCAGCTTGATGCGTAGTAAAAAAAATAATAAATAGACAACTGGTCGACCTCATTAGAAATAAATACCGAAAAGATTAGATAGACAAACAAACAAACACACAAATGTGGAGAGAAGGGCAGTGCCCGCAGGAGCAAAGATAAACAGCAGAGAGACCTGAATCCTTATCTTTACAAGGTCGACCTCAGAACTTTGTTCAGTTTTGTCTCGGTGACGGATAATGGAAGGAAGGGCAGGCAACTGGTCGACTTCATTTAAATAAACAAATAAAAAATAAGATAAACTCTCAGGAATAGATAAATAATAACAGAAAAATTGTAAAGTGGAGAAAGCGAGAGCGCGCGAATGCACTCAAGCAAACACAAACAGCACAGCACGATGCGTATTTTTTTTAAATTGACAAAATAAATCAAAAATCAATCAAAAATAAAAATAAGTGGAAAAGGCGAGAGTGCGCGAGCACACAGGAGCAAAGACAAGCAGCGCAGCTTGATGCGTAGTAAAAAAAATAATAAATAGACAACTGGTCGACCTCATTAGAAATAAAAACCCAAAAGATTAGATAGACAAACAAACAAACACATAAATGTGGAGAGAAGGGCAGTGCGCGCAGGAGCAAAGGTAAACAGCAGACAGACCTGAATCCTTATCTTTACAAGGTCGACCTCAGAACTTTGTTCAGTTTGTCTTGGTGACGGATAATGGAAGAAAGGGCAGGCAACTTGTCGACTTCATTTAAATAAACAAATAAAAAATAAGATAAACTCTCAGGAATAGATAAATAATAACAAAAAATTGTAAAGTGGAGTTAGCGAGAGCGCGCGAATGCACTCAAGCAAACACAAACAGCACAGCACGATGCGTATTTTTTTTTAAAATTGACAAATAAATCAAAAATAAATCAAAAATAAAAATAAGTGGAAAGGGCGAGAGTGCGCGAGCACACAGGAGCAAAGACAAGCAGCGCAGCTTGATGCGTAGTAAAAAAAATAATAAATAGACAACTGGTCGACCTCATTAGAAATAAAAACCCAAAAGATTAGATAGACAAACAAACAAACACATAAATGTGGAGAGAAGGGCAGTGCGCGCAGGAGCAAAGGTAAACAGCAGACAGACCTGAAACCTTATCTTTTACAAGGTCGACCTCAGAACTTTGTTCAGTTTGTCTCGGTGACGGATAATGGAAGGAAGGGCAGGCAACTGGTCGATTTTCATTTAAATAAACAAATAAAAAATAAGATAAACTCTCAGGAATAGATAAATAATAACAAAAAAATTGTAAAGTGGAGAAAGCGAGAGCGCGCGAATGCACTCAAGCAAACACAAACAGCACAGCACGATGCGTATTTTTTTAAATTGACAAAATAAATCAAAAATAAATCAAAAATAAAAATAAGTGGAAAAGGCGAGAGTGCGCGAGCACACAGGAGCAAAGACAAGCAGCGCAGCTTGATGGGTAGTAAAAAAAATAATAAATAGACAACTGGTCGACCTCATTAGAAATAAAAACCCAAAGATTAGATAGACAAACAAACAAACACATAAATGTGGAGAGAAGGGCAGTGCGCGCAGGAGCAAAGTAAACAACAGACAGACCTGAATCCTTATCTTTATAAGGTCGACCTCAGAACTTTGTTCAGTTTGTCTCGGTGACGGATAATGGAAGGAAGGGCAGGCAACTGGTCGACTTCATTTAAATAAACAAATAAAAAATAAGATAAACTCTCAGGAATAGATAAATAATAACAAAAAAATTGTAAAGTTGAGAAAGCGAGAGCGCGCGAATGCACTCAAGCAAACACAAACAGCACAGCACGATGCGTATTTTTTTTAAAAATTGACAAAATAAATCAAAAATAAATCAAAAATAAAAATAAGTGGAAAAGGCGAGAGGTGCGCGAGCACACAGGAGCAAAGACAAGCAGCGCAGCTTGATGCGTAGTAAAAAAAATAATAAATAGACAACTGGTCGACCTCATTAGAAATAAAAACCCAAAAGATTAGATAGACAAACAAACAAACACATAAATGTGGAGAGAAGGGCAGTGCGCTCAGGAGCAAAGGTAAACAGCAGACAGACCTGAATCCTTACCTTTACAAGGTCGACCTCAGAACTTTGTTCAGTTTGTCTCGGTGACGGATAATGGAAGGAAGGGCAGGCAACTGGTCGACTTCATTTAAATAAACAAATAAAAAATAAGATAAACTCTCAGGAATAGATAAATAATAACAAAAAAATTGTAAAGTGGAGGAAAGCGAGAGCGCGCGAATGCACTCAAGCAAACACAAACAGCACAGCACGATGCGTATTATTTTTTTAAATTGACAAAATGAATTAAAAATAAATCAAAAATAAAAATAAGTGGAAAAGGCGAGAGTGCGCGAGCACACAGGAGCAAAGACAAGCAGCGCAGCTTGATGCGTAGTAAAAAACATAATAAATAGACAACTGGTCGACCTCATTAGAAATAAAAACCCAAAAGATTAGATAGACAAACAAACAAACACATAAATGTGGAGAGGAAGGGCAGTGCGCGCAGGAGCAAAGGTAAACAGCAGACAGACCTGAATCCTTACCTTTACAAGGTCGACCTCAGAACTTTGCTCAGTTTGTCTCGGTGACGGATAATGGAAGGAAGGGCAGGCAACTGGTCGACTTCATTTAAATAAACAAATAAAAAAATAAGATAAACTCTCAGGAATAGATAAATAATAACAAAAAAATTGTAAAGTGCAGAAAGCGAGAGCGCGCGAATGCACTCAAGCAAACACAAACAGCACAACACGATGCGTATTTTTTTTTAAAAATTGACAAAATAAATCAAAAATAAATCAAAAATAAAAATAAGTCGAAAAGGCGAGAGTGCGCGAGCACACAGGAGCAAAGACAAGCAGCGCAGCTTGATGCGTAGTAAAACAAAATAATAAATAGACAACTGGTCGACGAAAATTAGAAATAAAAACCCAAAAGATTAGATAGACAAACAAACAAACACATAAATGTGGAGAGAAGGGCAGTGCGCGCAGGAGCAAAGGTAAACAGCAGACAGACCTGAATCCTTATCTTTACAAGGTCGACCTCAGAACTTTGTTCAGTTTGTCTCGGTGACGGATAATGGAAGGAAGGGCAGACAAGCTGGTCGACTTCATTTAAATAAACAAATAAAAAATAAGATAAACTCTCAGGAATAGATAAATAATAACAGAAAAATTGTAAAGTGGAGAAAGCGAGAGCGCGCGAATGCACTCAAGCAAACACAAACAGCACAGCACGATGCGTATTTTTTTTTAAATTGACAAAACAAATCAAAAATAAATCCAAAATAAAAATAAGTGGAAAAGGCGAGAGTGCGCGAGCACACAGGATCAAAGACAAGCAGCGCAGCTTGATGCGTAGTAAAAAAAATAATAAATAGACAACTGGTCGACCTCATTAGAAATAAAACCCAAAAGATTAGATAGACAAACAAACAAACACATAAATGTGGAGAGAAGGGCAGTGCGCGCAGGAGCAAAGGTAAACAGCAGACAGACCTGAATCGTTATCTTTACAAGGTCGACCTCAGAACTTGGTTCAGTTTGTCTCGGTGAGGGATAATGGAAGGAAGGGCAGGCAACTGGTCGACTTCATTTAAATAAACAAATAAAAAATAAGATAAACTCTCAGGAATAGATAAATAATAACAAAAAAATTATAAGGTGGAGAAAGCGAGAGCGCGCGGAATGCACTCAAGCAAACACAAACAGCACAGCACGATGGGTATTTTTTTTTAAAATTGACAAAATAAATCAAAAATAAATCAAAAAATAAAAATAAGTGGAAAAGGCGAGAGTGCGCGAGCACACAGGAGCAAAGACAAGCATCGCAGCTTGATGCGTAGTAAAAAAAATAATAAATAGACAACTGGTCGACCTCATTAGAAATAAAAACCCAAAAGATTAGATAGACAAGCAAACAAACACATAAATGTGGAGAGAAGGGCAGTGCGCGCAGGAGCAAAGGTAAACAGCAGACAGACCTGAATCCTTATCTTTACAAGGTCGACCTCAGAACTTTGTTCAGTTTGTCTCGGTGACGGATAATGGAAGGAAGGGCAGGCAACTGGTCGACTTCATTTAAATAAACAAATAAAAAATAAGATAAACTCTCAGGAATAGATAAATAATAACAAAAAAATTGTAAAGTGGAGAAAGTGACAGCGCGCGAATGCACTCAAGCAAACACAAACAGCACAGCACGATGCGTATTTTTTTTAAATTGACAAAATAAATCAAAATAAAAATAAGTGGAAAAGACGAGAGTGCGCGAGCACACAGGAGCAAAGACAAGCAGCGCAGCTTGATGCGTTTTAAAAAAATAATAAATAGACAACTGGTCGACCTCATTAGAAATAAAAACCCAAAAGATTAGAAATACAAACAAACAAACACATAAATGTGGAGAGAATGGCAGTGCGCACAGGAGCAAAGGTAAACAGCAGACAGACCTGAATCCTTATCTTTACAAGGTCGACCTCAGAACTTTGTTCAGTTTGTCTCGGTGACGGATAATGGAAGGAAGAGCAGGCAACTGGTCGACTTCATTTAAATAAACAAATAAAAAATAAGATAAACTCTCAGGAATACATAAATAATAACAAAAAAATTGTAAAGTGGAGAAAGCGAGAGTGCGCGAATGCACTCAAGCAAACACAAACAGCACAGCACGATGCGTATTTTTTTTTTAAATTGACAAAATAAATCAAAAATAAATCAAAAATAAAAATAAGTGGAAAAGGCGAGAGTGCGCGAGCACACAGGAGCAAAGACAAGCAGCGCAGCTTGATGCGTAGTAAAAAAAATAATAAATAGACAACTGGTCGACCTCATTAGAAATAAATACCCAAAGATTAGATAGACAAACAAACAAACTCACAAATGTGGAGAGAAGGGCAGTGCCCGCAGGAGCAAAGATAAACAGCAGACAGACCTGAATCCTTATCTTTACAAGTCGACCTCAGAACTTTGTTCAGTTTGTCTCGGTGACGGATAATGGAAGGAAGGGCAGGCAACTGGTCGACTTCATTTAAATAAACAAATAAAAAATAAGATAAACTCTCAGGAATAGATAAATAATAACAAAAAAATTGTAAAGTGGAGAAAGCGAGAGCGCGCGAATGCACTCAAGCAAACACAAACAGCACAGCACGATGCGTATTTTTTTTTAAATTGACAAAATAAATCAAAAATAAATCAAAAATAAAAATAAGTGGAAAAGGCGAGATGTGCGCGAGCACACAGGAGCAAAGACAAGCAGCGCAGCTTGATGCGTAGTAAAAAACATAATAAATAGACAACTGGTCGACCTCATTAGAAATAAAAACCCAAAAGATTAGATAGACAAACAAACAAACACATAAATGTGGAGAGAAGGGCAGTGCGCGCAGGAGCAAAGGTAAACAGCAGACAGACCTGAATCCTTATCTTTACAAGGTCGACCTCAGAACTTTGTTCAGTTTGTCTCGGTGACGGATAATGGAAGGAAGGGCAGGCAACTGGTCGACTTCATTTAAATAAACAAATAAAAAATAAGATAAACTCTCAGGAATACATAAATAATAACAAAAAAATTGTAAAGTGGAGAAAGCGAGAGTGCGCGAATGCACTCAAGCAAACACAAACAGCACAGCACGATGCGTATTTTTTTTTAAATTGACAAAATAAATCAAAAATAAATCAAAAATAAAAATAAGTGGAAAAGGCGAGAGGTGCGCGAGCACACAGGAGCAAAGACAAGCAGCGCAGCTTGATGCGTAGTAAAAAAATAATAAATAGACAACTGGTCGACCTCATTAGAAATAAATACCCAAAAGATTAGATAGACAAACAAACAAACACACAAATGTGGAGAGAAGGGCAGTGCCCGCAGGAGCAAAGATAAACAGCAGACAGACCTGAATCCTTATCTTTACAAGGTCGACCTCAGAAATTTGTTCAGTTTGTCTCGGTGACGGATAATGGAAGGAAGGGCAGGCAACTGGTCGACTTCATTTAAATAAACAAATAAAAAATAAGATAAACTCTCAGGAATATATAAATAATAACAAAAAAATTGTAAAGTGGAGAAAGCGAGAGCGTGCGAATGCACTCAAGCAAACACAAACAGCACAGCACGATGCGTATTTTTTTTTAAATTGACAAAATAAATCAAAAATAAATAAAAAATAAAAATAAGTGGAAAAGGCGAGAGGTGCGCGAGCACCACAGGAGCAAAGACAAGCAGCGCAGCTTGCTGCGTAGTAAAAAAAATAATATATAGACAACTGGTCGACCTCATTAGAAATAAAAACACAAAAGATTAGATAGACAAACAAACAAACACATAAATGTGGAGAGAAGGGCAGTGCGCACAGGAGCAAAGGTAAACAGCAGACAGACCTGAATCCTTATCTTTACAAGGTCGACCTCAGAACTTTGTTCAGTTTGTCTCGGTGACGGATAATGGAAGGAAGGGCAGGCAACTGGTCGACTTCATTTAAATAAACAAATAAAAAATAAGATAAACTCTCAGGAATACATAAATAATAACAAAAAAATTGTAAAGTGGAGAAAGCGAGAGTGCGCGAATGCACTCAAGCAAACACAAACAGCACAGCACGATGCGTATTTTTTTTAAATTGACAAAATAAATCAAAAATAAAAATAAGTGCAAAAGGCGAGAGTGCGCGAGCACACAGGAGCAAAGACAAGCATCGCAGCTTGATGCGTAGTAAAAAAAATAATAAATAGACAACTGGTCGACCTCATTAGAAATAAATACCCAAAAGATTAGATAGACAAACAAACAAACACACAAATGTGGAGAGAAGGGCAGTGCCCGCAGGAGCAAAGATAAACAGCAGACAGACCTGAATCCTTTTTCTTTACAGGGCGACCTCAGAACTTTGTTCAGTTTGTCTCGGTGACGGATAATGGAAGGAAGGGCAGGCAACTGGTCGACTTCATTTAAAGAAACAAATAAAAAATAAGATAAACTCTCAGGAATAGATAAATAATAACAAAAAAATTGTAAAGTGGAGAAAGCGAGAGCGCGCGAATGCACTCAAGCAACCACAAACAGCACAGCACGATGCGTATTTTTTTAAATTGACAAAATAAATCAAAAATAAATCAAAAATAAAAATAAGTGGGATAAGGCGAGAGTGCGCGAGCACACAGGAGCAAAGACAAGCAGCGCAGCTTGATGCGTAGTAAAAAAAATAATAAATAGACAACTGGTCGACCCTCATTAGAAATAAAAACACAAAAGATTAGATAGACAAACAAACAAACACATAAATGTGGAGAGAATGGCAGTGCGCGCAGGAGCAAAGGTAAACAGCAGACAGACCTGAATCCTTATCTTTACAAGGTCGACCTCAGAACTTTGTTCAGTTTGTCTCGGTGACGGATAATGGAAGGAAGGGCAGGCAACTGGTCGACTTCATTTAAATAAACAAATATAAAATAAGATAAACTCTCAGGAATACATAAATGATCACAAAAAAATTGTAAAGTGGAGAAAGCGAGAGTGCGCGAATGCACTCAAGCAAACACAAACAGCACAGCACGATGCGTATTTTTTTAAAATTGACAAAATAAATCAAAAAATAAATCAAAAATAAAAATAAGTGGAAAAGGCAAGAGTGCGCGAGCACACAGGAGCAAAGACAAGCAGCGCAGCTTGATGCGTAGTAAAAAAAATAATAAATAGACAACTGGTCGAACTCATTAGAAATAAATACCCAAAAGATTAGATAGACAAACAAACAAACACACAAATGTGGAGAGAAGGGCAGTGCCCGCAGGAGCAAAGATAAACAGCAGACAGACCTGAATCCTTATCTTTACAAGGTCGACCTCAGAACTTTGTTCAGTTTGTCTCGGTGACGGATAATGGAAGGAAGGGCAGGCAACTGGTCGACTTCATTTAAATAAACAAATAAAAAATAAGATAAACTCTCAGGAATAGATAAATAATAACAAAAAAATTGTAAAGTGAGAAAGCGAGAGCGTGCGAATGCACTCAAGCAAACACAAACAGCACAGCACGATGCGTATTTTTTTAAAATTGACAAAATAAATCTAAAATAAATCAAAAATAAAAATAAGTGGAAAAGGCGAGAGGTGCGCGAGCACACAGGAGCAAAGACAAGCAGCGCAGCTTGATGCGTAGTAAAAAAAATAATAAATAGACAACTGGTCGACCTCATTAGAAATAAAAACCCAAAAGATTAGATAGACAAACAAACAATCACATAAATATGGAGAGATGGGCAGTTCGCGCAGGAGCAAAGGTAAACAGCAGACAGACCTAAATCCTTATCTTTACAATGTCGACCTCAGAACTTTGTTCAGATTGTCTCGGTGACGGATAATGGAAGGAAGGGCAGGCAACTGGTCGACTTCATTTAAATAAACAAATAAAAAATAAGATAAACTCTCAGGAATAGATAAATAATAACAAAAAAATTGTAAAGTGGAGAAAGCGAGAGCGCGCGAATGCACTCAAGCAACCACAAACAGCACAGCACGATGCGTATTTTTTTTAAATTGACAAAATAAATCAAAAATAAATCAAAATAAAAATAAGTGGATAAGGCGAGAGTGCGCGAGCACACAGGAGCAAAGACAAGCAGCGCAGCTTGATGCGTAGTAAAAAAAAATAATAAATAGACAACTGGTCGACCTCATTAGAAATAAAAACCCAAAAGATTAGATAGACAAACAAACAAACACATAAATGTGGAGAGAAGGGCAGTGCGCGCAGGAGCAAAGGTAAACAGCAGACAGACCTGAATCCTTATCTTTACAAGGTCGACCTCAGAACTTTGTTCAGTTTGTCTCGGTGACGGATAATGGAAGGAAGGGCAGGCAACTGGTCGACTTCATTTAAATAAACAAATAAAAAATAAGATAAACTCTCAGGAATACATAAATAATAACAAAAAAATTGTAAAGTGGAGAAAGCGAGAGTGCGCGAATGCACTCAAGCAAACACAAACAGCACAGCACGATGCGTATTTTTTTTTAAATTGACAAAATAAATCAAAAATAAATCAAAAATAAAAATAAGTGGAAAAGGCGAGAGTGCGCGAGCACACAGGAGCAAAGACAAGCAGCGCAGCTTGATGCGTAGTAAAAAAAAATAATAAATAGACAACTGGTCGACCTCATTAGAAATAAAAACCCAAAAGATTAGATAGACAAACAAACAAACACACAAATGTGGAGAGAAGGGCAGTGCCCGCAGGAGCAAAGATAAACAGCAGACAGACCTGAATCCTTATCTTTACAAGGTCGACCTCAGAACTTTGTTCAGTTTGTCTCGGTGACGGATAATGGAAGGAAGGGCAGGCAACTGGTCGACTTCATTTAAATAAACAAATAAAAAATAAGATAAACTCTCAGGAATATATAAATAATAACAAAAAAATTGTAAAGTGGAGAAAGCGAGAGCGTGCGAATGCACTCAAGCAAACACAAACAGCACAGCACGATGCGTATTTTTTTTTAAATTGACAAAATAAATCAAAATAAATAAAAAATAAAAATAAGTGGAAAAGGCGAGAGTGCGCGAGCACACAGGAGCAAAGACAAGCAGCGCAGCTTGCTGCGTAGTGAAAAAAATAATATATAGACAACTGGTCGACCTCATTAGAAATAAAAACACAAAAGATTAGATAGACAAACAAACAAACACATAAATGTGGAGAGAAGGGCAGTGCGCACAGGAGCAAAGGTAAACAGCAGACAGACCTGAATCCTTATCTTTACAAGGTCGACCTCAGAACTTTGTTCAGTTTGTCTTGGTGACGGATAATGGAAGGAAGGGCAGGCCAACTGGTCGACTTCATTTAAATAAACAAATAAAAAATAAGATAAACTCTCAGGAATACATAAATAATAACAAAAAAATTGTAAAGTGGAGAAAGCGAGAGTGCGCTAATGCACTCAAGCAAACACAAACAGCACAGCACGATGCGTATTTTTTTTTAAATTGACAAAATAAATCAAAAATAAAAATAAGTGGAAAAGGCGAGAGTGTGCGAGCACACAGGAGCAAAGACAAGCATCGCAGCCTGATGCGTAGTAAAAAAAATAATAAATAGACAACTGGTCGACCTCATTAGAAATAAATACCAAAAGATTAGATAGACAAACAAACAAACACACAAATGTGGAGAGAAGGGCAGTGCCCGCAGGAGCAAAGATAAACAGCAGACAGACCTGAATCCTTATCTTTACAAGGTCGACCTCAGAAATTTGTTCAGTTTGTCTCGGAGACGGATAATGGAAGGAAGGGCAGGCAACTGGTCGACTTCATTTAAATAAACAAATAAAAAATAAGATAAACTCTCAGGAATAGATAAATAATAACAAAAAAATTGTAAAGTGGAGAAAGCGAGAGCGTGCGAATGTACTCAAGCAAACACAAACAGCACAGCACGATGCGTATTTTTTTTAATTGACAAAATAAATCAAAAATAAATCAAAATAAAATAAGTGGAAAAGGGCGAGAGAGTGCGCGAGCACACAGGAGCAAAGACAAGCAGCGCAGCTTGATGCGTAGTAAAAAAAATAATAAATAGACAACTGGTCGGACCTCATTAGAAATAAAAACCCAAAAGATTAGATAGACAAACAAACAAACACATAAATGTGGATAGAAGGGCAGTGCGCACAGGAGCAAAGGTAAACAGCAGACAGACCTGAATCCTTATCTTTACAAGGTCGACCTCAGAACTTTGTTCAGTTTGTCTCGGTGACGGATAATGGAAGGAAGGGCAGGCAACTGGTCGACTTCATTTAAATAAACAAATAATAAAAAAGATAAATTCTCAGGAATAGATAAATAATAACAAAAAAATTGTAAAGTGGAGAAAGCGAGAGCGCGCAAATGCACTCAAGCCAACACAAATAGCACAGCACGATTCGTATTTTTTTTAATTGACAAAATAAATCAAAAATAAATCAAAAATAAAATAAGTGGAAAAGGCGAGAGTGCGCGAGCACACAGGAGCAAAGACAAGCAGCGCAGCTTGATGCGTAATAAAAATAATAATAAATAGACAACTGATCGACCTCATTAGAATTAAAAAACCCAAAAGATTAGATAGACAAACAAACAAACACATAAATGTGGAGAGAAGGGCAGTGCGCGCAGGAGCAAAGGTAAACAGCAGACAGACCTGAATCCTTATCTTTACAAGGTCGACCTCAGAACTTTGTTCAGTTTGTCTCGGTGATGGATAATGGAAGGAAGGGCAGGCAACTGGTCGACTTCATTTAAATAAACAAATAAAAAATAAGATAAACTCTCAGGAATAGATAAATAATAACAAAAAATTGTAAAGTGGAGAAAGCGAGAGCGGGCGAATGCACTCAAGCAAACACAAACAGCACAGCACGATGCGTATTTTTTTTTAAATTGACAAAATAGATCAAAAATAAATCCAAAATAAAAATAAGTGGAAAATGCGAGAGTGCGCGAGCACACAGGAGCAAATACAATCAGCGCAGCTTGATGCGTAGTAAAAAAAATAATAAATAGACAACTGGTCGACCTCATTAGAAATAAAAACCCAAAAGATTAGATAGACAAACAAACAAACACATAAATGTGGGGAGAAGGGCAGTGCGCACAGGAGCAAAGGTAAACAGCAGACAGACCTGAATCCTTATCTTTACAAGGTCGACCTCAGAACTTTGTTCAGTTTGTCTCGGTGACGGATAATGGAAGGAAGGGCAGGCAAGCTGGTCGACTTCATTTAAATAAACAAATAAAAAATAAGATAAACTCTCAGGAATACATAAATAATAACAAAAAAATTGTAAAGTGGAGAAAGCGAGAGTGCGCGAATGCACTCAAGCAAACACAAACAGCACAGCACGATGCGTATTTTTTTTTAAATTGACAAAATAAATCAAAAATAAAAATAAGTGGAAAAAGGCGAGAGTGCGCGAGCACACAGGAGCAAAGACAAGCATCGCAGCTTGATGCGTAGTAAAAAAAATAATAAATAGACAACTGGTCGACCTCATTAGAAATAAATACCCAAAAGATTAGATAGACAAACAAACAAACACACAAATGTGGAGAGAAGGGCAGTGCCCGCAGGAGCAAAGATAAACAGCAGACAGACCTGAATCCTTATCTTTACAAGGTCGACCTCAGAAATTTGTTCAGTTTGTCTCGGTGACGGATAATGGAAGGAAGGGCAGGCAACTGGTCGACTTCATTTAAATAAACAAATAAAAAATAAGATAAACTCTCAGGAATAGATAAATAATAACAAAAAAATTGTAAAGTGGAGAAAGCGAGAGCGGTGCGAATGTACTCAAGCAAACACAAACAGCACAGCACGATGCGTATTTTTTTTTAAATTGACAAAATAAATCAAAATAAATCAAAAATAAAAAATAAGTGGAAAAGGCGAGAGTGCGGCGAGCACACAGGAGCAAAGACAAGCAGCGCAGCTTGATGCGTAGTAAAAAAAATAATAAATAGACAACTGGTCGACCTCATTAGAAATAAAAACCCAAAAGATTAGAT
>NW_025958740.1:0-35433 GCF_023159225.1 Perognathus longimembris pacificus | reverse complement strand
ACCAGTTTCCTGCCCTTCCTTCCATTATCCGTCACCGAGACAAACTGGACAAAGTTCTGAGGTCGACCTTGTAAGATAAGGATTCAGGTCTGTCTGCTGGTTACCTTTGCTCCTGCGCGCCCTGCCCTTCTCTCCACATTTATGTGTTTGTTTGTTTGTCTATCTAATCTTTTGGTTTTGATTTCTAATGAGGTCGACCAGTTGTCTATTTATTATTTTTTTTACTACGCATCAAGCTGCGCTGCTTGTCTTTGCTCCTGTGTACTCGCGCACTCTTGCCTTTTCCACATATTTTTATTTTTGATTTATTTTTGATTTATTTTGTCAATTAAAAAAAATACGCATCGTGCTGTGCTGTTTGTGTTTGCTTGAGTGCATTCGCGCGCTCTCGCTTTCTCCACTTTACAATTTTTTTGTTATTATTTATCTATTCCTGAGAGTTTATCTTATTTTTTATTTGTTTATTTGAATGAAGTCGACCAGTTGCCTGCCCTTCCTTCCATTATCCGTCACCGAGACTAACTGAACAAAGTTCTGAGGTCGACCTTGTAAAGATAAGCATTCAGGTCTGTCTGCTGTTTAACTTTGCTCCTGCCAGCACTGCCCTTCTCTCCACATTTATGTGTTTGTTTGTTTGTCTATCTAATCTTTTGGGTTTTTATTTCTAATGAGGTCGACCAGTTGTCTATTTATTATATTTTTTACTACGCATCAGCTGCGCTGCTTGTCTTTGCTCCTGTGTGCTCGCGCACTCTCGCCTTTTCCACTTATTTTTATTTTTGATTTATTTTTGATTTATTTTGTCAATTTAAAAAAATACGCATCGTGCTGTGCTGTTTGTGTTTGCTTGAGTGCATTCGCGCGCTCTCGCTTTCTCCACTTTACAATTTTTTTGTTATTATTTATCTATTCCTGAGAGTTTATCTTATTTTTTATTTGTTTATTTAAATGAAGTCGACCAGTTGCCTGCCCTTCCTTCCATTATCCGTCACCGAGACAAACTGAACAAAGTTCTGAGGTCGACCTTGTAAAGATAAGGATTCAGGTCTGTCTGCTGTTTACCTTTGCTCCTGCGCGAACTGCCCTTCTCTCCACATTTATGTGTTTGTTTGTTTGTCTATCTAATCTCTTTGGGTTTTTATTTCTAATGAGGTCGACCAGTTGTCTATTTATTATTTTTTTTAATACGCATCAAGCTGCGCTGCTTGTCTTTGCTCCTGTGTGCTCGCGCACTGTCGCCTTTCCACTTATTTTTATTTTTGATTTATTTTTGATTTATTTTGTCAATTTTAAAAAAAAACATACGCATCGTGCTGTGCTGTTTGTGTTTGCTTGAGTGCATTCGCGCGCTCTCGCTTTCTCCACTTTACAAATTTTGTTATTATTTATCTATTCTGAGAGTTTATCTTATTTTTTATTTGTTTATTTAAATGAAGTCGACCAGTTGCCTGCCCTTCCTTCCATTATCCGTCACCGAGACTAACTGAACAAAGTTCTGAGGTCGACCTTGTAAAGATAAGGATTCAGTCTGTCTGCTGTTTACATTTGCTCCTGCGCACTGCCCTTCTCTCCACATTTATGTGTTTGTTTGTTTGTCTATCTAATCTTTTGGGTTTTTATTTCTAATGAGGTCGACCAGTTGTCTATTTATTATTTTTTTTACTACGCATCAAGCTGCGCTGCTTGTCTTTGCTCCTGTGTGCTCGCGCACTCTCGCCTTTTCCACTTATTTTTATTTTTGATTTATTTTTGATTTATTTTGTCAATTTAAAAAAAATACGCATCGTGCTGTGCTGTTTGTGTTTGCTTGAGTGCATTCGCGCGCTCTCGCTTTCTCCACTTTACAATGTTTTTGTTATTATTTATCTATTCCTGAGAGTTTATGTTATTCTTTATTTGTTTATTTAAATGAAGTCGACCAGTTGCCTGCCCTTCCTTCCATTATCCTTCACCGAGACAAACTGAACAAAGTTCTGAGGTCGACCTTGTAAAGATAAGGATTCAGGTCTGTCTGCTGGTTACCTTTGCTCCTGCGCGCCCTGCCCTTCTCTCCACATTTATGTGTTTGTTTGTTTGTCTATCTAATCTTTTGGGTTTTTATTTCTAATGAGGTCGACCAGTTGTCTATTTATTATTTTTTTTACTACGCATCAAGCTGCGCTGCTTGTCTTTGCTCCTGTGTACTCGCGCACTCTTGCCTTTTCCACATATTTTTATTTTTGATTCATTTTTGATTTATTTGTCAATTTAAAAAAAATACGCATCGTGCTGTGCTGTTTGGGTTTGCTTGAGTGCATTCGCGCGCTCTCGCTTTCTCCACTTTACAATTTTTTTGTTATTATTTATCTATTCCTGAGAGTTTATCTTATTTTTTATTTGTTTATTTGAATGAAGTCGACCAGTTTAGTTGCCTGCCCTTCCTTGCATTATCCGTCACCGAGACTAACTGAACAAAGTTCTGAGGTCGACCTTGTAAAGATAAGGATTCAGGTCTGTCTGCTGTTTACCTTTGCTCCTGCGCGCACTGCCCTTCTCTCCACATTTATGTGTTTGTTTGTTTGTCTATCTAATCTTTTGGGTTTTATTTCTAATGAGGTCGACCAGTTGTCTATTTATTATTTTTTTTACTACGCATCAAGCTGCGCTGCTTGTCTTTGCTCCTGTGTGTTCGCGCACTCTCGCCTTTTCCACTTATTTTTATTTTTGATTTATTTTGTCAATTTTAAAAAAAATACGCATCCTGCTGTGCTGTTTGTGTTTGCTTGAGTGCAATCGCGCTCTCTCGCTTTCTCCACTTTACAATTTTTTTTATTATTTATCTATTCCTGAGAGTTTATCTTATTTTTATTTGTTTATTTAAATGAAGTCGACCAGTTGCCGGCCCTTCCTTCCATTATCCGTCACCGAGACAAACTGAACAAAGTTCTGAGGTCGACCTTGTAAAGATAAGGATTCAGGTCTGTCTGCTGGTTACCTTTGCTCCTGCGCGCCCTGCCATTCTCTCCACATTTATGTGTTTGTTTGTTTGTCTATCTAATCTTTTGGGTTTTTATTTCTAATGAGGTCGACCAGTTGTCTATTTATTATTTTTTTTACTACGCATCAAGCTGCGCTGCTTGTCTTTGCTCCTGTGTGTTCGCGCACTCTCTCCTTTTCCACTTATTTTTATTTTTGATTATTTTTGATTTATTTTGTCACTTTAAAAAAAATACGCATCGTGCTGTGCTGTTTGTGTTTGCTTGAGTGCATTCGCGTGCTCTCGCTTTCTCCACTTTACAATTTTTTGTTATTATTTATCTATTGCTGAGAGTTTATCTTATTTTTATTTGTTTATTTAAATGAAGTCGACCAGTTGCCTGCCCTTCCTTCCATTATCCGTCACCGAGACAAACTGAACAAAGTTCTGAGGTCGACCTTGGAAACATAAGGATTCAGGTCTGTCTGCTGGTTACCTTTGCTCCTGCGCGCACTGCCCATCTCTCCACATTTATGTGTTTGTTTGTTTGTCTATCTAATCTTTTGGGTTTTTATTTCTAATGAGGTCGACCAGTTGTCTATTTATTATTTTTTTTTACTACGCATCAAGCTGCGCTGCTTGTCTTTGCTCCTGTGTGCTCGCGCACTCTCGCCTTTTCCACTTATTTTTATTTTTTGAATTGTTTTTGATTTATTTCGTCAATTTAAAAAAAAATACGCATCATGCTGTGCTGTTTGTGTTTGCTTGAGTGCATTCGCGCGCTCTCGCTTTCTCCACTTTACAATTTTTTTGTTATTATTTATCTATTACTGAGAGTTTATCTTATTATTTTTTTTTTATTTAAATGAAGTCGACCAGTTGCCTGCCCTTCCTTCCATTATCCGTCACCGAGACTAACTGAACAAAGTTCTGAGGTCGACCTTGTAAAGATAAGGATTCAGGTCTGTCTGCTGTTTACCTTTGCTCCTGCGCGCACTGCCCTTCTCTCCACATTTATGTGTTTGTTTGTTTGTCTATCTAATCTTTTGGGTTTTTATTTCTAATGAGGTCGACCAGTTGTCTATTTATTATTTTTTTTACTACGCATCAAGCTGCGCTGCTTGTCTTTGCTCCTGTGTGCTCGCGCACTCTCGCCTTTTCCACTTATTTTTATTTTTGATTTATTTTTGATTTATTTTGTCAATTTAAAAAAAATACGCATCGTGCTGTGCTGTTTGTGTTTGCTTGAGTGCATTCGCGCGCTCTCGCTTTCTCCACTTTACAATTTTTTTGTTATTATTTATCTATTCCTGAGAGTTTATCTTATTTTTTATTTGTTTATTTAAATGAAGTCGACCAGTTGCCTGCCCATCCTTCCATTATCCGTCACCGAGACAAACTGAACAAAGTTCTGAGGTCGACCTTGTAAAGATAAGGATTCAGGTCTGTCTGCTGTTTACCTTTGCTCCTGCGCGAACTGCCCTTCTCTCCACATTTATGTGTTTGTTTGTTTGTCTATCTAATCTTTGGGTTTTATTTCTAATGAGGTCGACCAGTTGTCTATTTATTATTTTTTTTAATACGCATCAAGCTGCGCTGCTTGTCTTTGCTCCTGTGTGGCTCGCGCACTGTCGCCTTTTCCACTTATTTTTATTTTTGATTTATTTTTGATTTATTTTGTCAATTTTAAAAAAAACATACGCATCGTGCTGTGCTGTTTGTGTTTGCTTGAGTGCATTCGCGCTCTCCTCGCTTTCTCCACTTTACAATGTTTTTGTTATTATTTATCTATTCCTGAGAGTTTATGTTATTCTTTATTTGTTTATTTAAATGAAGTCGACCAGTTGCCTGCCCTTCCTTCCATTATCCTTCACCGAGACAAACTGAACAAAGTTCTGAGGTCGACCTTGTAAAGATAAGGATTCAGGTCTGTCTGCTGGTTACCTTTGCTCCTGCGCGCCCTGCCCTTCTCTCCACATTTATGTGTTTGTTTGTTTGTCTATCTAATCTTTTGGGTTTTTATTTCTAATGAGGTCGACCAGTTGTCTATTATTTTTTTTTTTACTACGCATCAAGCTGCGCTGCTTGTCTTTGCTACTGTGTACTCGCGCACTCTTGCCTTTTCCACATATTTTTATTTTTGATTCATTTTTGATTTATTTTGTCATATAAAAAAAATACGCATCGTGCTGTGCTGTTTGTGTTTGCTTGAGTGCATTCGCGCGCTCTCGCTTTCTCCACTTTACAAATTTTTTTGTTATTATTTATCTATTCCTGAGAGTTTATCTTATTTTTTATTTGTTTATTTGAATGAAGTCGACCAGTTAGTTGCCTGCCCTTCCTTGCATTATCCGTCACCGAGACTAACTGAACAAAGTTCTGAGGTCGACCTTGTAAAGATAAGGATTCAGGTCTGTCTGCTGTTTACCTTTGCTCCTGCGCGCACTGCCCTTCTCTCCACATTTATGTGTTTGTTTGTTTGTCTATCTAATCTTTGGGTTTTTATTTCTAATGAGGTCGACCAGTTGTCTATTTATTATTTTTTTTACTACGCATCAAGCTGCGCTGCTTGTCTTTGCTCCTGTGTGCTCGCGCACTCTCGCCTTTTCCACTTATTTTTATTTTTGATTTATTTTGTCAATTTTAAAAAAAAATACGCATCCTGCTGTGCTGTTTGTGTTTGCTTGAGTGCAATCGCGCTCTCTCGCTTTCTCCACTTTACAATTTTTTTTATTATTTATCTATTCCTGAGAGTTTATCTTATTTTTTATTTGTTTATTTAAATGAAGTCGACCAGTTGCCTGCCCTTCCTTCCATTATCCGTCACCGAGACAAACTGAACAAAGTTCTGAGGTCGACCTTGTAAAGATAAGGATTCAGGTCTGTCTGCTGGTTACCTTTGCTCCTGCGCGCCCTGCCATTCTCTCCACATTTATGTGTTTGTTTGTTTGTCTATCTAATCTTTTGGGTTTTTATTTCTAATGAGGTCGACCAGTTGTCTATTTATTATTTTTTTTACTACGCATCAAGCTGCGCTGCTTGTCTTTGCTCCTGTGTGTTCGCGCACTCTCTCCTTTTCCACTTATTTTTATTTTTGATTTATTTTTGATTTATTTCGTCACTTTAAAAAAAATACGCATCGTGCTGTGCTGTTTGTGTTTGCTTGAGTGCATTCGCGTGCTCTCGCTTTCTCCACTTTACAATTTTTTGTTATTATTTATCTATTGCTGAGAGTTTATCTTATTTTTTATTTGTTTATTTAAATGAAGTCGACCAGTTGCCTGCCCTTCCTTCCATTATCCGTCACCGAGACAAACTGAACAAAGTTCTGAGGTCGACCTTGGAAACATAAGGATTCAGGTCTGTCTGCTGGTTACCTTTGCTCCTGCACGCACTGCCCATCTCTCCACATTTATGTGTTTGTTTGTTTGTCTATCTAATCTTTTGGGTTTTTATTTCTAATGAGGTCGACCAGTTGTCTATTTATTATTTTTTTTACTACGCATCAAGCTGCGCTGCTTGTCTTTGCTCCTGTGTGCTCGCGCACTCTCGCCTTTTCCACTTATTTTTATTTTTGAATTGTTTTTGATTTATTTCGTCAATTTAAAAAAAAATACGCATCATGCTGTGCTGTTTGTGTTTGCTTGAGTGCATTCGCGCGCTCTCGCTTTCTCCACTTTACAATTTTTTTGTTATTATTTATCTATTACTGAGAGTTTATCTTATTATTTTTTTTTATTTAAATGAAGTCGACCAGTTGCCTGCCCTTCCTTCATTATCCGTCACCGAGACAAACTGAACAAAGTTCTGAGGTCGACCTTGTAAAGATAAGGATTCAGGTCTGTCTGCTGTTTACCTTTGCTCCTGCACGCACTGCCCTTCTCTCCACATTTATGTGTTTGTTTGTTTGTCTATCTAATCTTTTGGGTTTTTATTTCTAATGAGGTCGACCAGTTTTCTATTTATTATTTTTTTTTACTACGCATCAAGCTGCGCTGCTTGTCTTTGCTCCTGTGTGCTCGCGCACTCTCGCCTTTTCCACTTATTTTTATTTTGATTTATTTTGTCAATTTAAAAAAAAATACGCATCGTGCTGTGCTGTTTGTGTTTGCTTGAGTGCATTCGCGCTCTCTCGCTTTCTCCACTTTACAATTTTTTTTATTATTTATCTATTCCTGAGAGTTTATCTTATTTTTTATTTCTTCATTTAAATGAAGTCGACCAGTTGCCTGCCCTTCCTTCCATTTCCGTCACCGAGACAAACTGAACAGAGTTCTGAGGTCGACCTTGTAAAGTTAAGGATTCAGGTCTGTCTGCTGGTTACCTTTGCTCCTGCGCGCCCTGCCCTTCTCTCCACATTTATGTGTTTGTTTGTTTGTCTATCTAATCTTTTGGGTTTTTATTTCTAATGAGGTCGACCAGTTGTCTATTTATTATTTTTTTTACTACGTATCAAGCTGCGCTGCTTGTCTTTGCTCCTGTGTGCTCGCGCACTCTCGCCATTTCCACTTATTTTTATTTTTGATTTATTTTTGATTTATTTTGTCAATTTAAAAAAAAATACGCATCGTGCTGTGCTGTTTGTGTTAGCTTGAGTGCATTCGCGCGCTCTCTCTTTCTCCACTTTACAATTTTTTTGTTATTATTTATCTATTCCTGAGAGTTTATCTTATTTTTTATTTGTTTATTTAAATGAAGTCGACCAGTTGCCTGCCCTTTCCTTCCATTATCTGTCACCGAGACAAACTGAACAAAGTTCTGAGGTCGACTTTGGAAACATAAGGATTCAGGTCTGTCTGCTGTTTACCTTTGCTCCTGCGCGCACTGCCCATCTCTCCACATTTATGTGTTTGTTTGTTTGTCTATCTAATCTTTAGGGTTTTTATTTCTAATGAGGTCGACCAGTTGTCTATTTATTATTTTTTTTACTACGCATCACGCTGCGCTGCTTGTCTTTGCTCCTGTGTGCTCGCGCACTCTCGCCTTTTCCACTTATTTTATTTTTGATTTATTTTTGATTTATTTTGTCAATTTAAAAAAAAATACGCATCGTGCTGTGCTGTTTGTGTTTGCTTGAGTGCATTCGCGCGCTCTCGCTTTCTCCACTTTACAATTTTTTTGTTATTATTTATCTATTCCTGAGAGTTTATCTTATTTTTTATTTGTTTATTTAAATGAAGTCGACCAGTTACCTGCCCTTCCTTCCATTATCCGTCACCGAGACAAACTGAACAAAGTTCTGAGGTCGACCTTGGAAACATAAGGATTCAGGTCTGTCTGCGGTTTACCCTTTGCTCCTGCGCGCACTGCCCTTCTCTCCACATTTATGTGTTTGTTTGTTTGTCTATCTAATCTTTAGGGTTTTTATTTCTAATGAGGTCGACCAGTTGTCTATTTATTATTTTTTTTTACTACGCCATCAAGCTGCGCTGCTTGTCTTTGCTCCTGTGTGCTCGCGCACTCTCGCCTTTTCCACTTATTTTATTTTTGATTTATTTTTGATTTATTTTGTCAATTTAAAAAAAAATACGCATCTTGCTGTGCTGTTTGTGTTTGCTTGAGTGCATTCGCCCTCTCTCGCTTTCTCCACTTTACAATGTTTTTGTTATTATTTATCTATTCCTGAGAGTTTATGTTATTTTTTATTTGTTTATTTAAATGAAGTCGACCAGTTGCCTGCCCTTCCTTCCATTATCCGTCACCGAGACAAACTGAACAAAGTTCTGAGGTCGACCTTGTAAAGATAAGGATTCAGGGTCTGTCTGCTGGTTACCTTTGCTCCTGCGCGCCCTGCCCTTCTCTCCACATTATGTGTTTGTTTGTCTATCTAATCTTTTGGGTTTTTATTTCTAATGAGGTCGATCAGTTGTCTATTTATTATTTTTTTTACTACGCATCAAGCTGCGCTGCTTGTCTTTGCTCCTGTGTACTCGCGCACTCTTGCCTTTTCCACACATTTTTATTTTGAATTATTTTTGATTTATTTTGTCAATTTAAAACAAAAAATACGCATCGTGCTGTGCTGTTTGTGTTTGCTTGAGTGCATTCGCGCGCTCCTCGCTTTCTCCACTTTACAATTTTTTTGTTATTATTTATCTATTCCTGAGAGTTTATCTTAGTTTTTATTTGTTTATTTGAAGTGAAGTCGACCAGTTGCCTGCCCTTCCTTCCATTATCCGTCACCGAGACTAACTGAACAAAGTTCTGAGGTCGACCTTGTAAAGATAAGGATTCAGGTCTGTCTGCTGTTTACCTTTGCTCCTGCGCGCACTGCCCTTCTCTCCACATTTATGTGTTTGTTTGTTTGTCTATCTAATCTTTTGGGTTTTTATTTCTAATGAGGTCGACCAGTTGTCTATTTATTATTTTTTTTACTACGCATCAAGCTGCGCTGCTTGTCTTTGCTCCTGTGTGCTCGCGCACTCTCGCCTTTTCCACTTATTTTTATTTTTGATTTATTTTGTCAATTTAAAAAAAAATACGCATCGTGCTGTGCTGTTTGTGGTTTGCTTGAGTGCATTCGCGCGCGCTCTCGCTTTCTCCACTTTACAATTTTTTTGTTATTATTTATCTAGTCCTGAGAGTTTATCTTATTTTTTATTTGTTTATTTAAATGAAGTCGACCAGTTACCTGCCCTTCCTTCCATTATCCGTCACCGAGACAAACTGAACAAAGTTCTGAGGTCGACCTTGGAAACATAAGGATTCAGGTCTGTCTGCTGTTTACCTTTGCTCCTGCGCGCACTGCCCTTCTCTCCACATTTATGTGTTTGTTTGTTTGTCTATCTAATCTTTTGGGTTTTTTATTTCTAATGAGGTCGACCAGTTGTCTATTTATTATTTTTTTTACTACGCATCAAGCTGCGCTGCTTGTCTTTGCTCCTGTGTGCTCGCGCACTCTCGCCTTTTCCACTTATTTTTATTTTTTGATTTATTTTTGATTTATTTTGTCAATTTAAAAAAAAAAATACGCATCTTGCTGTGCTGTTTGTGTTTGCTTGAGTGCATTCGCCCTCTCTCGCTTTCTCCACTTTACAATGTTTTTGTTATTATTTATCTAGTCCTGAGAGTTTATGTTATTTTTTATTTGTTTATTTAAATGAAGTCGACCAGTTGCCTGCCCTTCCTTCCATTATCCGTCACCGAGACAAACTGAACAAAGTTCTGAGGTCGACCTTGTAAAGATAAGGATTCAGGTCTGTCTGCTGGTTACCTTTGCTCCTGCGCGCCCTGCCCTTCTCTCCACATTTATGTGTTTGTTTGTTTGTCTATCTAATCTTTTGGGTTTTTATTTCTAATGAGGTCGATCAGTTGTCTATTTATTATTTTTTTTACTACGCATCAAGCTGCGCTGCTTGTCTTTGCTCCTGTGTACTCGCGCACTCTTGCCTTTTCCACATATTTTTATTTTTGATTTATTTTTGATTTATTTTGTCAATTTAAAAAAAAAATACGCATCGTGCTGTGCTGTTTGTGTTTGCTTGAGTGCATTCGCGCGCTCTCGCTTTCTCCACTTTACAATTTTTTTGTTATTATTTATCTATTCCTGAGAGTTTATCTTATTTTTTATTTGTTTATTTGAATGAAGTCGACCAGTTGCCTGCCCTTCCTTCCATTATCCGTCACCGAGACTAACTGAACAAAGTTCTGAGGTCGACCTTGTAAAGATAAGGATTCAGGTCTGTCTGCTGTTTACCTTTGCTCCTGCGCGCACTGCCCTTCTCTCCACATTTATGTGTTTGTTTGTTTGTCTATCTAATCTTTTGGGTTTTTATTTCTAATGAGGTCGACCAGTTGTCTATTTATTATTTTTTTTACTACGCATCAAGCTGCGCTGCTTGTCTTTGCTCCTGTGTGCCGCGCACTCTCGCCTTTTCCACTTATTTTTATTTTTGATTTATTTTTGATTTATTTTGTCAATTTAAAAAAAAATACGCATCTTGCTGTGCTGTTTGTGTTTGCTTGAGTGCATTCGCCCTCTCTCGCTTTCTCCACTTTACAATGTTTTTGTTATTATTTATCTATTCCTGAGAGTTTATGTTATTTTTTATTTGTTTATTTAAATGAAGTCGACCAGTTGCCTGCCCTTCCTTCCATTATCCGTCACCGAGACAAACTGAACAAAGTTCTGAGGTCGACCTTGTAAAGATAAGGATTCAGGTCTGTCTGCTGGTTACCTTTGCTCCTGCGCGCCCTGCCCTTCTCTCCACATTTATGTGTTTTGTTTGTCTATCTAATCTTTTGGGTTTTTATTTCTAATGAGGTCGATCAGTTGTCTATTTATTATTTTTTTTACTACGCATCAAGCTGCGCTGCTTGTCTTTGCTCCTGTGTACTCGCGCACTCTTGCCTTTTCCACACATTTTTATTTTTGATTTATTTTTGATTTATTTTGTCAATTTAAAAAAAAAATACGCATCGTGCTGTGCTGTTGTGTTTGCTTGAGTGCATTCGCGCGCTCTCAGCTTTCTCCACCTTTACAATTTTTGTTGTTATTATTTATCTATTCCTGAGAGTTTATCTTATTTTTTATTTGTTTATTTGAATGAAGTCGACCAGTTGCCTGCCCTTCCTTCCATTATCCGTCACCGAGACTAACTGAACAAAGTTCTGAGGTCGACCTTGTAAAGATAAGGATTCAGGTCTGTCTGCTGTTTACCTTTGCTCCTGCGCGCACTCGCCCTTCTCTCCACATTTATGTGTTTGTTTGTTGTCTATCTAATCTTTTGGGTTTTTATTTCTAATGAGGTCGACCAGTTGTCTATTTATTATTTTTTTTACTACGCATCAAGCTGCGCTGCTTGTCTTTGCTCCTGTGTGCTCGCGCACTCTCGCCTTTTCCACTTATTTTTATTTTTGATTTATTTTGTCAATTTAAAAAAAAAATACGCATCGTGCTGTGCTGTTTGTGTTTGCTTGAGTGCATTCGCGCGCTCTCGCTTTCTCCACTTTACAATTTTTTTGTTATTATTTATCTATTCCTGAGAGTTTATCTTATTTTTTTATTTGTTTATTTAAATGAAGTCGACCAGTTACCTGCCCTTCCTTCCATTATCCGTCACCGAGACAAACTGAACAAAGTTCTGAGGTCGACCTTGGAAACATAAGGATTCAGGTCTGTCTGCTGTTTACCTTTGCTCCTGCGCGCAATGCCCTTCTCTCCACATTTATGTGTTTGTTTGTTGGTCTATCTAATCTTTTGGGTTTTTATTTCTAATGAGGTCGACCAGTTGTCTATTTATTATTTTTTTTACTACGCATCAAGCTGCGCTGCTTGTCTTTGCTCCTGTGTGCTCGCGCACTCTCGCCTTTTCCACTTATTGTTATTTTGATTGATTTTGATTTATTTTGTCAATTTAAAAAAAAAATACGCCATCTTGCTGTGCTGTTTGTGTTTGCTTGAGTGCATTCCGCCCTCTCTCGCTTTCTCCACTTTACAATGTTTGTGTTATTAGTTATCTATTCCTGAGAGTTTATGTTATTTTTTAAGTTGTTTATTTAAATGAAGTCGACCAGTTGCCTGCCCTTCCTTCCATTATCCGTCACCCGAGACAAACTGAACAAAGTTCTGAGGTCGACCTTGTAAAGATAAGGATTCAGGTCTGTCTGCTGGTTACCTTTGCTCCTGCGCGCCCTGCCCTTCTCTCCACATTTATGTGTTTGTTTGTTTGTCTATCTAATCTGTTGGGGTTTTTATTCTAATGAGGTCGATCAGTTTGTCTATTTATTATTTTTTTTACTACGCATCAAGCTGCGCTGCTTGTCTTTGCTCCTGTGTACTCGCGCACTCTTGCCTTTTCCACATATTTTTATGTTTGATTTATTTTGATTTATTTTGTCAATTTAAAAAAAAAATACGCATCGTGCTGTGCTGTTTGTGTTTGCTTGAGTGCATTCGCGCGCGCTCTCGCTTTCTCACTTTACAATTTTTTTGTTATTATTTATCTATTCCTGAGAGTTTATCGTAGTTTTTATTTGGTTTATTTGAATGAAGTCGACCAGTTGCCTGCCCTTCCTTCCATTATCCGTCACCCGAGACTAACTGAACAAAGTTCTGAGGTCGACCTTGTAAAGATAAGGATTCAGGTCTGTCTGCTGTTTACCTTTGCTCCTGCGCGCACTGCCCTTCTCTCCACATTTATGTGTTTGTTTGTTGGTCTATCTAATCTTTTGGGTTGTTTATTTCTAATGAGGTCGACCAGTTGTCTATTTATTATGTTTTTTTACTACGCATCAAGCTGCGCTGCTTGTCTTTGCTCCTGTGTGCTCGCGCACTCTCGCCTTTTCCACTTATTTTTATTTTTGATTTATTTTGTCAATTTAAAAAAAATACGCATCGTGCTGTGCTGTTTGTGTTTGCTTGAGTGCATTCGCGCGCTCTCGCTTTCTCCACTTTACAATTTTTTTGTTATTATTTATCTATTCCTGAGAGTTTATCTTATTTTTTTATTTGTTTATTTAAATGAAGTCGACCAGGTTACCTGGCCCTTCCTTCCATTATCCGTCACCGAGACAAACTGAACAAAGTTCTGAGGTCGACCTTGGAAACATCAGGATTCAGGTCTGTCTGCTGTTTACCTTTGCTCCTGCGCGCACTGCCCTTCTCTCCACATTTATGTGTTTGTTTGTTTGTCTATCTAATCTTTTGGGTTTTTATTTCTAATGAGGTCGACCAGTTGTCTATTTATTATTTTTTTTACTACGCATCAAGCTGCGCTGCTTGTCTTTGCTCCTGTGTGCTCGCGCACTCTCGCCCTTTTCACTTATTTTTATTTTTGATTTATTTTGTCAATTTTAAAAAAAAATACGCATCCTGCTGTGCTGTTTGTGTTTGCTTGAGTGCATTCGCGCTCTCTCGCTTTCTCCACTTTACAATTTTTTTATTATTTATCTATTCCTGAGAGTTTATCTTATTTTTTATTTGTTTATTTAAATGAAGTCGACCAGTTGCCTGCCCTTCCTTCCATTATCCGTCACCGAGACAAACTGAACAAAGTTCTGAGGTCGACCTTGTAAAGATAAGGATTCAGGTCTGTCTGCTGGTTACCTTTGCTCCTGCGCGCCCTGCCCTTCTCTCCACATTTATGTGTTTGTTTGTTTGTCTATCTAATCTTTTGGGTTTTTATTTCTAATGAGGTCGACCAGTTGTCTATTTATTATTTTTTTTACTACGCATCAAGCTGCGCTGCTTGTCTTTGCTCCTGTGTGCTCGCGCACTCTCGCCTTTTCCACTTATTTTTATTTTTGATTTATTTTTGATTTATATTGCCAATTTAAAAAAAATACGCATCGTGCTGTGCTGTTTGTGTTTGCTTGAGTACATTCGCGCTCTCATCGCTTTCTCCACTTTACAATTTTTTGCTATTATTTACTCTATTCCTGAGAGTTTATCTCATTTTTTATTTGTTTATTTAAATGAAGTCGACCAGTTACCTGCCCTTCCTTCCATTATCCGTCACCGAGACAAACTGAACAAAGTTCTGAGGTCGACCTTGTAAAGATAAGGATTCAGGTCTGTCTGCTGTTTACCTTTGCTCCTGCCCGCACTGCCCTTCTATCCACATTTATGGTGTTGTTTGTTTGTCTATCTAATCTTTTGGGGTTTTTATTTCTAATGAGGTCGATCAGTTGTCTATTTATTATTTTTTACTACGCATCAAGCTGCGCTGCTTGTCTTTGCTCCTGTGTACTCGCGCACTTCTTGCCTTTTCCACATATTTTTATTTTGATTTATTTTGGATTTATTTTGTCAATTTAAAAAAAAAAAGACGCATCGTGCTGTGCTGTTTGTGTTTGCTTGAGTGCCTTCGCGCGCCTCTCGCTTTCTCCACTTTACAATTTTTTTGTTATTATTTATCTATTCCTGAGAGTTTATCTTATTTTTTATTTGTTTATTTGAATGAAGTCGACCAGTTGCCTGCCCTTCCTTCATTATCCGTCACCCGAGGACTAACTGAACAAAGTTCTGAGGTCGACCTTGTAAAGATAAGGATTCAGGTCTGTCTGCTGTTTACCTTTGCTCCTGCGCGCACTGCCCTTCTCTCCACATTTATGTGTTTGTTTGTTTGTCTATCTAATCTTTTGGGTTTTTATTTCTAATGAGGTCGACCAGTTGTCTATTTATTATTTTTTTTACTACGCATCAAGCTGCGCTGCTTGTCTTTGCTCCTGTGTGCTCGCGCACTCTCGCCTTTTCCACTTATTTTTATTTTTGATTTATTTTTGATTTATTTTGTCAATTAAAAAAAAAAATACGCATCTTGCTGTGCTGTTTGTGTTTGCTTGAGTGCATTCGCCCTCTCTCGCTTTCTCCACTTTACAATGTTTTTGTTATTATTTATCTATTCCTGAGAGTTTATGTTATTTTTTATTTGTTTATTTAAATGAAGTCGACCAGTTGCCTGCCCTTCCTTCATTATCCGTCACCGAGACAAACTGAACAAAGTTCTGAGGTCGACCTTGTAAAGATAAGGATTCAGGTCTGTCTGCTGGTTACCTTTGCTCCTGCGCGCCCAGCCCTTCTCTCCACATTTATGTGTTTGTTTGTCTATCTAATCTTTTGGGTTTTTATTTCTAATGAGGTCGATCAGTTGGCTATTTATTATTTTTTTTACTACGCATCAAGCTGCGCTGCTTGTCTTTGCTCCTGTGTACTCGCGCACTCTTGCCTTTTCCACACATTTTTATTTTTGATTTATTTTTGATTTATTTTGTCAATTTAAAAAAATAATACGCATCGTGCTGTGCTGTTTGTGTTTGCTTGAGAGCATTCGCGCGCTCTCGCTTTCTCCACTTTACAATTTTTTTGTTATTATTTATCTATTCCTGAGAGTTTATCTTATTTTTTATTTGTTTATTTGAATGAAGTCGACCAGTTGCCTGCCCTTCCTTCCATTATCCGTCACCGAGACTAACTGAACAACGTTCTGAGGTCGACCTTGTAAAGATAAGGATTCAGGTCTGTCTGCTGTTTACCTTTGCTCCTGCGCGCACTGCCCTTCTCTCCACATTTATGTGTTTGTTTGTTTGTCTATCTAATCTTTTGGGGTTTTTATTTCTAATGAGGTCGACCAGTTGTCTATTTATTATTTTTTTTACTACGCATCAAGCTGCGCTGCTTGTCTTTGCTCCTGTGTGCTCGCGCACTCTCGCCTTTTCCACTTATTTTTATTTTTGATTTATTTTGTCAATTTAAAAAAAAATACGCATCGTGCTGTGCTGTTTGTGTTTGCTTGAGTGCATTCGCGCGCTCTCGCTTTCTCCACTTTACAATTTTTTTGTATTATTTATCTATTCCTGAGAGTTTATCTTATTGTTTATTTGTTTATTTAAATGAAGTCGACCAGTTACCTGCCCTTCCTTCCATTATCCGTCACCGAGACAAACTGAACAAAGTTCTGAGGTCGACCTTGGAAACATAAGGATGTCAGGTCTGTCTGCTGTTTACCTTTGCTCCTGCGCGCACTGCCCTTCTCTCCTCCACATTTATGTGTTTGTTTGTTTGTCTATCTAATCTTTTGGGGTTGTTATTTCTAATGAGGTCGACCAGTTGTCTATTTATATTTTTTTACTACGCATCAAGCTGCGCTGCTTGTCTTTGCTCCTGTGTGCTCGCGCACCTCTCGCCTTTTCCACTTATTTTTATTTTTGATTTATTTTTGATTTATTTTGTCAATTTAAAAAAAAAATACGCATCTTGCTGTGCTGTTTGTGTTTGCTTGAGTGCATTCGCCCTCTCTCGCTTTCTCCACTTTACAATGTTTTTGTTATTATTTATCTATTCCTGAGAGTTTATGTTATTTTTTATTTGTTTATTTAAATGAAGTCGACCAGTTGCCTGCCCTCTCCTTCCATTATCCGTCACCGAGACAAACTGAACAAAGTTCTGAGGTCGACCTTGTAAAGATAAGGATTCAGGTCTGTCTGCCTGGTTACCTTTGCTCCTGCGCGCCCTGCCCTTCTCTCCACATTTATGTGTTTGTTTGTTTGTCTATCTAATCTTTTGGGTTTTATTTCTAATGAGGTCGATCAGTTGTCTATTTATTATTTTTTTTACTACGCATCAAGCTGCGCTGCTTGTCTTTGCTCCTGTGTACTCGCGCACTCTTGCCTTTTCCACATATTTTTATTTTTGATTTATTTTTGATTTATTTTGTCAATTTAAAAAAAAATACGCATCGTGCTGTGCTGTTTGTGTTTGCTTGAGTGCATTCGCAGCGCTCTCGCTTTCTCCACTTTACAATTTTTTTTGTTATTATTTATCTATTCCTGAGAGTTTATCTTATTTTTTATTTGTTTATTTGAATGAAGTCGACCAGTTGCCTGCCCTTCCTTCCATTATCCGTCACCGAGACTAACTGAACAAAGTTCTGAGGTCGACCTTGTAAAGATAAGGATTCAGGTCTGTCTGCTGTTTACCTTTGCTCCTGCGCGCACTGCCCTTCTCTCCACATTTATGTGTTTGTTTGTTTGTCTATCTAATCTTTTGGGTTTTTATTTCTAATGAGGTCGACCAGTTGTCTATTTATTATTTTTTTTACTACGCATCAAGCTGCGCTGCTTGTCTTTGCTCCTGTGTACTCGCGCACCTCTTGCCTTTTCCACATATTTTTATTTTTGATTTATTTTTTGATTTATTTTGTCAATTTAAAAAAAAAATACGCATCGTGCTGTGCTGGTTGTGTTTGCTTGAGTGCATTCGCGCGCTCTCGCTTTCTCCACTTTACAATTTTTTTGTTATTATTTATCTATTCCTGAGAGTTTATCTTATTTTTTTATTTGTTTATTTGAATGAAGTCGACCAGATGCCTGCCCTTCCTTCCATTATCCGTCACCGAGACTAACTGAACAAAGTTCTGAGGTCGACCTTGTAAAGATAAGGATTCAGGTCTGTCTGCTGTTTACCTTTGCTCCTGCGCGCACTGCCCTTCTCTCCACATTTATGTGTTTGTTTGTTTGTCTATCTAATCTTTTGGGTTTTTATTTCTAATGAGGTCGACCAGTTGTCTATTTATTATTTTTTTTACTACGCATCAAGCTGCGCTGCTTGTCTTTGCTCCTGTGTGCTCGCGCACTCTCGCCTTTTCCACTTATTTTTATTTTTGATTTATTTTTGATTTATTTTGTCAATTTAAAAAAAAAATACGCATCTTGCTGTGCTGTTTGTGTTTGCTTGAGTGCATTCGCCCTCTCTCGCTTTCTCCACTTTACAATGTTTTTGTTATTATTTATCTATTCCTGAGAGTTTATGTTATTTTTTATTTGTTTATTTAAATGAAGTCGACCAGTTGCCTGCCCTTCCTTCCATTATCCGTCACCGAGACAAACTGAACAAAGTTCTGAGGTCGACCTTGTAAAGATAAGGGATTCAGGTCTGTCTGCTGGTTACCTTTGCTCCTGCGCGCCCTGCCCTTCTCTCCACATTTATGTGTTTGTTTGTCTATCTAATCTTTTGGGTTTTTATTTCTAATGAGGTCGATCAGTTGTCTATTTATTATTTTTTTTACTACGCATCAAGCTGCGCTGCTTGTCTTTGCTCCTGTGTACTCGCGCACTCTTGCCTTTTCCACACATTTTTATTTTTGATTTATTTTTGATTTATTTTGTCAATTTAAAAAATTATACGCATCGTGCTGTGCTGTTGTGTTTGCTTGAGTGCATTCGCGCGCTCTCGCTTTCTCCACTTTACAATTTTTTTGTTATTATTTATCTATTCCTGAGAGTTTATCTTATTTTTTATTTGTTTATTTGAATGAAGTCGACCAGTTGCCTGCCCTTCCTTCCATTATCCGTCACCGAGACTAACTGAACAAAGTTCTGAGGTCGACCTTGTAAAGATAAGGATTCAGGTCTGTCTGCTGTTTACCTTTGCTCCTGCGCGCACTGCCCTTCTCTCCACATTTATGTGTTTGTTTGTTTGTCTATCTAATCTTTTGGGTTTTTATTTCTAATGAGGTCGAACCAGTTGGTCTATTTATTATTTTTTTTACTACGCATCAAGCTGCGCTGCTTGTCTTTGCTCCTGTGTGCTCGCGCACTCTCGCCTTTTCCACTTATTTTTATTTTTGATTTATTTTGTCAATTTAAAAAAAAATACGCATCGTGCTGTGCTGTTTGTGTTTGCTTGAGTACATTCGCGCGCATCTCGCTTTCTCCACTTTACAATTTTTTTGTTATAATTTATCTATTCCTGAGTGTTTATCTTATTTTTTATTTGTTTATTTAAATGAAGTCGACCAGTTACCTGCCCTTCCTTCCATTATCCGTCACCGAGACAAACTGAACAAAGTTCTGAGGTCGACCTTGGAAACATAAGGATTCAGGTCTGTCTGCTGTTTACCTTTGCTCCTGCGCGCACTGCCCTTCTCTCCACATTTATGTGTTTGTTTGTTTGTCTATCTAATCTTTTGGGTTTTTATTTCTAATGAGGTCGACCAGTTGTCTATTTATTATTTTTTTTACTACGCATCAAGCTGCGCTGCTTGTCTTTGCTCCTGTGTGCTCGCGCACTCTCCGCCTTTTCCACTTATTTTTATTTTGATTTATTTTGTCAATTTTAAAAAAAAATACGCATCCTGCTGTGCTGTTTGTGTTTGCTTGAGTGCATTCGCGCTCTCTCGCTTTCTCCACTTTACAATTTTTTTATTATTTATCTATTCCGGAGAGTTTAGCTTATTTTTTATTTGTTTATTTAAATGAAGTCGACCAGTTGCCTGCCCTTCCTTCCATTATCCGTCACCGAGACAAACTGAACAAAGTTCTGAGGTCGACCTTGTAAAGATAAGGATTCAGGTCTGTCTGCTGGTTACCTTTGCTCCTGCGCGCCCTGCCCTTCTCTCCACATTTATGTGTTTGTTTTGTTTGTCTATCTAATCTTTTGGGTTTTTATTTCTAATGAGGTCGACCCAGTTGTCTATTTATTATTTTTTTTACTACGCATCAAGCTGCGCTGCTTGTCTTTGCTCCTGTGTGCTCGCGCACTCTCGCCTTTTCCACTTATTTTTATTTTTGATTTATTTTTGATTTATATTGCCAATTTAAAAAAAAATACGCATCGTGCTGTGCTGTTTGTGTTTGCTTGAGTGCATTCGCGCTCTCTCGCTTTCTCCACTTTACAATTTTTTTGCTATTATTTATCTATTCCTGAGAGTTTATCTCATTTTTTATTTGTTTATTTAAATGAAGTCGACCAGTTACCTGCCCTTCCTTCCATTATCCGTCACCGAGACAAACTGAACAAAGTTCTGAGGTCGACCTTGTAAAGATAAGGATTCAGGTCTGTCTGCTGTTTACCTTTGCTCCTGCCCGCACTGCCCTTCTATCCACATTTATGTGTTTGTTTGTTTGTCTATCTAATCTTTTGGGTTTTATTTCTAATGAGGTCGACCAGTTGTCTATTTATTATTTTTTTTACTACGCATCAAGCTGCACTGCTTGTCTTTCCTCCTGTGTGGTCGCGCAATCTCGCCTTTTCCACTTATTTTTATTTTTGATTTATTTTTTATTTATTTTGTCAATTTAAAAAAAATACGCATCGTGCTGTGCTCTTTGTATTTGCTTGAGTGCATTCGTGCGCTCTCGCTTTCTCCACTTTACAATTTATTTGTTATTATTTATCTATTCCTGAGAGTTTTTCTTATTTTTTTTTTGTTTATTTAAATGAAGTCGACCAGTTACCTGCCCTTCCTTCCATTATCCGTCACCGAGACAAACTGAACAAAGTTCTGAGGTCGACCTTGGAAACATAAGGATTCAGGTCCTGTCTGCTGTTTACCTTTGCTCCTGCGCGCACTGCCCTTCTCTCCACATTTATGTGTTTGTTTGTGTGTCTATCTAATCTTTTGGATTTTTATTTCTAATGAGGTCGACCAGTTGTCTATTTATTATTTTTTTTACTACACATCAAGCTGCGCTGCTTGTCTTTGCTCCTGTGTGCTCGCGCACTCTCGCCTTTTCCACTTATTTTTATTTTTCATTTATTTTTGATTTATTTTGTCAATTTTAAAAAAAAAGACGCATCGTGCTGTGCTGTTTGTGTTTGCTTGAGTGCATTCGCGCGCTCCTCGCTTTGTCCACTTTACAATTTTTTTGTTATTATTTATCTATTCCTGAGAGTTTATCTTATTTTTTATTTGTTTATTTAAATGAAGTCGACCAGTTGCCTGCCCTTCCTTCCATTATCCGTCACCGAGACAAACTGAACAAAGTTCTGAGGTCGACCTTGTAAAGATAAGGATTCAGGTCTGTCTGCTGGTTACCTTTGCTCCTGCGCGCCTGCCCTTCTCTCCACATTTATGTGTTGGTTTGTTTGTCTATCTAATCTTTTGGGTTTTTATTTCTAATGAGGTCGATCAGTTGTCTATTTATTATTTTTTTTACTACGCATCAAGCTGCGCTGCTTGTCTTTGCTCCTGTGTACTCGCGCACTTCTTGCCTTTTCCACATATTTTTATTTTTGATTTATTTTTGATTTATTTTGTCAATTTAAAAAAAAAATACGCAGCGTGCTGTGCTGTTTGTGTTTGCTTGAGTGCATTCGCGCGCTCTCGCTTTCTCCACTTTACAATTTTTTTTGTTATTATTTATCTATTCCTGAGAGTTTATCTTATTTTTTATTTGTTTATTTGAATGAAGTCGACCAGTTGCCTGCCCTTCCTTCCATTATCCGTCACCGAGACTAACTGAACAAAGTTCTGAGGTCGACCTTGTAAAGATAAGGATTCAGGTCTGTCTGCTGTTTACCTTTGCTCCTGCGCGCACTGCCCTTCTCTCCACATTTATGTGTTTGTTTGTTTGTCTATCTAATCTTTTGGGTTTTTATTTCTAATGAGGTCGACCAGTTGTCTATTTATTATTTTTTTTACTACGCATCAAGCTGCGCTGCTTGTCTTTGCTCCTGTGTGCTCGCGCACTCTCGCCTTTTCCACTTATTTTTATTTTTGATTTATTTTGTCAATTTAAAAAAAAATACGCATCGTGCTGTGCTGTTTGTGTTTGCTTGAGTGCATTCGCGCGCTCTCGCTTTCTCCACTTTACAATTTTTTTGTTATTATTTATCTATTCCTGAGAGTTTATCTTATTTTTTATTTGTTTATTTAAATGAAGTCGACCCAGTTACCTGCCCTTCCTTCCATTATCCGTCACCGAGACAAACTGAACAAAGTTCTGAGGTCGACCTTGGGAAACATAAGGATTCAGGTCTGTCTGCTGTTTACCTTTGCTCCTGCGCGCACTGCCCTTCTCTCCACATTTATGTGTTTGTTTGTTTGTCTATCTAATCTTTTGGGTTTTTATTTCTAATGAGGTCGACCAGTTGTCTATTTATTATTTTTTTTACTACGCATCAAGCTGCGCTGCTTGTCTTTGCTCCTGTGTGCTCGCGCACTCTCGCCTTTTCCACTTATTTTTATTTTTGATTTATTTTGTCAATTTTAAAAAAAAATACGCATCCTGCTGTGCTGTTTGTGTTTGCTTGAGTGCATTCGCGCTCTCTCGCTTTCTCCACTTTACAATTTTTTTATTATTTATCTATTCCTGAGAGTTTATCTTATTTTTTATTTGTTTATTTAAATGAAGTCGACCAGTTGCCTGCCCTTCCTTCCATTATCCGTCACCGAGACAAACTGAACAAAGTTCTGAGGTCGACCTTGTAAAGATAAGGATTCAGGTCTGTCTGCTGGTTACCTTTGCTCCTGCGCGCCCTGCCCTTCTCTCCACATTTATGTGTTTGTTTGGTTGTCTATCTAATCTTTTGGGTTTTTATTTCTATGAGGTCGACCAGTTGTCTATTTATTATTTTTTTTACTACGCATCAAGCTGCGCTGCTTGTCTTTGCTCCTGTGTGCTCGCGCACTCTCGCCTTTTCCACTTATTTTTATTTTTGATTTATTTTTGATTTATATTGCCAATTTAAAAAAAAAATACGCATCGTGCTGTGCTGTTTGTGTTTGCTTGAGTACATTCGCGCTCTCTCGCTTTCTCCACTTTACAATTTTTTTGCTATTATTTATCTATTCCTGAGAGTTTATCTCATTTTTTATTTGTTTATTTAAATGAAGTCGACCAGTTACCTGCCCTTCCTTCCATTATCCGTCACCGAGACAAACTGAACAAAGTTCTGAGGTCGACCTTGTAAAGATAAGGATTCAGGTCTGTCTGCTGTTTACCTTTGCTCCTGCCCGCACTGCCCTTCTATCCACATTTATGTGTTTGTTTGTTTGTCTATCTAATCTTTTGGGTTTTTATTTCTAATGAGGTCGATCAGTTGTCTATTTATTATTTTTTTTACTACGCATCAAGCTGCGCTGCTTGTCTTTGCTCCTGTGTACTCCGCGCACTCTTGCCTTTTCCACATATTTTTATTTTTGATTTATTTTTGATTTATTTTGTCAATTTAAAAAAAATACGCATCGTGCTGTGCTGTTTGTGTTTGCTTGAGTGCATTCGCGCGCTCTCGCTTTCTCCACTTTACAATTTTTTTGGTATTATTTATCTATTCCTGAGAGTTTATCTTATTTTTTATTTGTTTATTTGAATGAAGTCGACCAGTTGCCTGCCCTTCCTTCCATTATCCGTCACCGAGACTAACTGAACAAAGTTCTGAGGTCGACCTTGTAAAGATAAGGATTCAGGTCTGTCTGCTGTTTACCTTTGCTCCTGCGCGCACTGCCCTTCTCTCCACATTTATGTGTTTGTTTGTTTGTCTATCTAATCTTTTGGGTTTTTATTTCTAATGAGGTCGACCAGTTGTCTATTTATTATTTTTTTTACTACGCATCAAGCTGCGCTGCTTGTCTTTGCTCCTGTGTGCTCGCGCACTCTCGCCTTTTCCACTTATTTTTATTTTTGATTTATTTTTGATTTATTTTGTCAATTAAAAAAAAAATACGCATCTTGCTGTGCTGTTTGTGTTTGCTTGAGTGCATTCGCCCTCTCTCGCTTTCTCCACTTTACAATGTTTTTGTTATTATTTATCTATTCCTGAGAGTTTATGTTATTTTTTATTTGTTTATTTAAATGAAGTCGACCAGTTGCCTGCCCTTCCTTCCATTATCCGTCACCGAGACAAACTGAACAAAGTTCTGAGGTCGACCTTGTAAAGATAAGGATTCAGGTCTGTCTGCTGGTTACCTTTGCTCCTGCGCGCCCAGCCCTTCTCTCCACATTTATGTGTTTGTTTGTCTATCTAATCTTTTGGGTTTTTTATTTCTAATGAGGTCGATCAGTTGTCTATTTATTATTTTTTTTACTACGCATCAAGCTGCGCTGCTTGTCTTTGCTCCTGTGTACTCGCGCACTCTTGCCTTTTCACACATTTTTATTTTTGATTTATTTTTGATTTATTTTGTCAATTTAAAAAAATAATACGCATCGTGCTGTGCTGTTTGTGTTTGCTTGAGAGCATTCGCGCGCTCTCGCTTTCTCCACTTTACAATTTTTTTGTTATTATTTATCTATTCCTGAGAGTTTATCTTATTTTTTATTTGTTTATTTGAATGAAGTCGACCAGTTGCCTGCCCTTCCTTCCATTATCCGTCACCGAGACTAACTGAACAAAGTTCTGAGGTCGACCTTGTAAAGATAAGGATTCAGGTCTGTCTGCTGTTTAACCTTTGCTCCTGCGCGCACTGCCCTTCTCTCCACATTTATGTGTTTGTTTGTTTGTCTATCTAATCTTTTGGGTTTTTATTTCTAATGAGGTCGACCAGTTGTCTATTTATTATTTTTTTTACTACGCATCAAGCTGCGCTGCTTGTCTTTGCTCCTGTGTGCTCGCGCACTCTCGCCTTTTCCACTTATTTTTATTTTTGATTTATTTTGTCATTTAAAAAAAAATACGCATCGTGCTGTGCTGTTTGTGTTTGCTTGAGTGCATTCGCGCGCTCTCGCTTTCTCCACTTTACAATTTTTTTGTTATTATTTATCTATTCCTGAGAGTTTATCTTATTTTTTATTTGTTTATTTAAATGAAGTCGACCAGTTTACCTGCCCTTCCTTCCATTATCCGTCACCGAGACAAACCTGAACAAAGTTCTGAGGTCGACCTTGGAAACATAAGGATTCAGGTCTGTCTGCTGTTTACCTTTGCTCCTGCGCGCACTGCCCTTCTCTCCACATTTATGTGTTTGTTTGTTTGTCTATCTAATCTTTTGGGTTTTTATTTCTAATGAGGTCGACCAGTTGTCTCATTTATTATTTTTTTTACTACGCATCAAGCTGCGCTGCTTGTCTTTGCTCCTGTGTGCTCGCGCACTCTCGCCTTTTCCACTTATTTTTATTTTTGATTTATTTTTGATTTATTTGTCAATTTAAAAAAAAAATACGCATCTTGCTGTGCTGTTTGTGTTTGCTTGAGTGCATTCGCCCTCTCCTCGCTTTCTCCACTTTACAATGTTTTTGTTATTATTTATCTATTCCTGAGAGTTTATGTTATTTTTTATTTGTTTATTTAAATGAAGTCGACCAGATGCCTGCCCTTCCTTCCATTATCCGTCACCGAGACAAACTGAACAAAGTTCTGAGGTCGACCTTGTAAAGATAAGGATTCAGGTCTGTCTGCTGTTACCTTTGCTCCTGCGCGCCCTGCCCTTCTCTCCACATTTATGTGTTTGTTTGTTTGTCTATCTAATCTTTTGGGTTTTTATTTCTAATGAGGTCGATCAGTTGTCTATTTATTATTTTTTTTACTACGCATCAAGCTGCGCTGCTTGTCTTTGCTCCTGTGTACTCGCGCACTCTTGCCTTTTCCACATATTTTATTTTTGATTTATTTTTGATTTATTTTGTCAATTTAAAAAAAAAATACGCATCGTGCTGTGCTGTTTGTGTTTGCTTGAGTGCATTCGCGCGCTCCTCGCTTTCTCCACTTTACAATTTTTTTGTTATTATTTATCTATTCCTGAGAGTTTATCTTATTTTTTATTTGTTTATTTGAATGAAGTCGACCAGTTGCCTGCCCTTCCTTCCATTATCCGTCACCGAGACTAACTGAACAAAGTTCTGAGGTCGACCTTGTAAAGATAAGGATTCAGGTCTGTCCTGCTGTTTACCTTTGCTCCTGCGCGCACTGCCCTTCTCTCCACATTTATGTGTTTGTTTGTTTGTCTATCTAATCTTTTGGGTTTTTATTTCTAATGAGGTCGACCAGTTGTCTATTTATTATTTTTTTTACTACGCATCAAGCTGCGCTGCTTGTCTTTGCTCCTGTGTACTCGCGCACTCTTGCCTTTTCCACATATTTTTATTTTTGATTTATTTTTGATTTATTTTGTCAATTTAAAAAAAAAATACGCATCGTGCTGTGCTGTTTGTGTTTGCTTGAGTGCATTCGCGCGCTCTCGCTTTCTCCACTTTACAATTTTTTTGTTATTATTTATCTATTCCTGAGAGTTTATCTTATTTTTTATTTGTTTATTTGAATGAAGTCGACCAGTTGCCTGCCCTTCCTTCCATTATCCGTCACCGAGACTAACTGAACAAAGTTCTGAGGTCGACCTTGTAAAGATAAGGATTCAGGTCTGTCTGCTGTTTACCTTTGCTCCTGCGCGCACTGCCCTTCTCTCCACATTTATGTGTTTGTTTGTTTGTCTATCTAATCTTTTGGGTTTTTATTTCTAATGAGGTCGACCAGTTGTCTATTTATTATTTTTTTTACTACGCATCAAGCTGCGCTGCTTGTCTTTGCTCCTGTGTGCTCGCGCACTCTCTCGCCTTTTCCACTTATTTTTATTTTTGATTTATTTTTGATTTATTTTGTCAATTTAAAAAAAAAAATACGCATCTTGCTGTGCTGTTTGTGTTTGCTTGAGTGCATTCGCCCTCTCTCGCTTTCTCCACTTTACAATGTTTTTGTTATTATTTATCTATTCCTGAGAGTTTATGTTATTTTTTATTTGTTTATTTAAATGAAGTCGACCAGTTGCCTGCCCTTCCTTCCATTATCCGTCACCGAGACAAACTGAACAAAGTTCTGAGGTCGACCTTGTAAAGATAAGGATTCAGGTCTGTCTGCTGGTTACCTTTGCTCCTGCGCGCCCTGCCCTTCTCTCCACATTTATGTGTTTGTTTGTCTATCTAATCTTTTGGGTTTTTATTTCTAATGAGGTCGATCAGTTGTCTATTTATTATTTTTTTTACTACGCATCAAGCTGCGCTGCTTGTCTTTGCTCCTGTGTACTCGCGCACTCTTGCCTTTTCCACACATTTTTATTTTTGATTTATTTTTGATTTATTTTGTCAATTTAAAAAATTATACGCATCGTGCTGTGCTGTTTGTGTTTGCTTGAGTGCATTCGCGCGCTCTCCGCTTTCTCCACTTTACAATTTTTTTGTTATTATTTATCTATTCCTGAGAGTTTATCTTATTTTTTATTTGTTTATTTGAATGAAGTCGACCAGTTGCCTGCCCTTCCTTCCATTATCCGTCACCGAGACTAACTGAACAAAGTTCTGAGGTCGACCTTGTAAAGATAAGGATTCAGGTCTGTCTGCTGTTTACCTTTGCTCCTGCGCGCACTGCCCTTCTCTCCACATTTATGTGTTTTGTTTGTTTGTCTATCTAATCTTTTGGGTTTTTATTTCTAATGAGGTCGACCAGTTGTCTATTTATTATTTTTTTTACTACGCATCAAGCTGCGCTGCTTGTCTTTGCTCCTGTGTGCTCGCGCACTCTCGCCTTTTTCCACTTATTTTTATTTTTGATTTATTTTGTCAATTAAAAAAAAATACGCATCGTGCTGTGCTGTTTGTGTTTGCTTGAGTACATTCGCAGCGCTCTCGCTTTCTCCACTTTACAATTTTTTTGTTATAATTTATCTATTCCTGAGTGTTTATCTTATTTTTATTTGTTTATTTAAATGAAGTCGACCAGTTACCTGCCCTTCCTTCCATTATCCGTCACCGAGACAAACTGAACAAAGTTCTGAGGTCGACCTTGGAAACATAAGGATTCAGGTCTGTCTGCTGTTTACCTTTGCTCCTGCGCGCACTGCCCTTCTCTCCACATTTATGTGTTTGTTTGTTTGTCTATCTAATCTTTTGGGTTTTTATTTCTAATGAGGTCGACCAGTTGTCTATTTATTATTTTTTTTACTACGCATCAAGCTGCGCTGCTTGTCTTTGCTCCTGTGTGCTCGCAGCACTCTCGCCTTTTCCACTTATTTTATTTTTGATTTATTTTGTCAATTTTAAAAAAAAATACGCATCCTGCTGTGCTGTTTGTGTTTGCTTGAGTGCATTCGCGCTCTCCTCTCGCTTTCTCCACTTTACAATTTTTTTATTATTTATCTATTCCTGAGAGTTTATCTTATTTTTTATTTGTTTATTTAAATGAAGTCGACCAGTTGCCTGCCCTTCCTTCCATTATCCGGTCACCGAGACAAACTGAACAAAGTTCTGAGGGTCGACCTTGTAAAGATAAGGATTCAGGTCTGTCTGCTGGTTACCTTTGCTCCTGCGCGCCCTGCCCTTCTCTCCACATTTATGTGTTTGTTTGTTTGTCTATCTAATCTTTGGGGTTTTTATTTCTAATGAGGTCGACCAGTTGTCTATTTATTATTTTTTTTTACTACGCATCAAGCTGCGCTGCTTGTCTTTGCTCCTGTGTGCTCGCGCACATCTCGCCTTTTCCACTTATTTTTATTTTTGATTTATTTTTGATTTATATTGCCAATTTAAAAAAAAATACGCATCGTGCTGTGCTGTTTGTGTTTGCTTGAGTGCATTCGCGCTCTCTCCGCTTTCTCCACTTTACAATTTTTTTGCTATTATTTATCTATTCCTGAGAGTTTATCTCATTTTTTTATTTGTTATTTAAATGAAGTCGACCAGTTACCTGCCCTTCCTTCCATTATCCGTCACCGAGACAAACTGAACAAAGTTCTGAGGTCGACCTTGTAAAGATAAGGATTCAGGTCTGTCTGCTGTTTACCTTTGCTCCTGCCCGCACTGCCCTTCTATCCACATTTATGTGTTTGTTTGTTTGTCTATCTAATCTTTTGGGTTTTTATTTCTAATGAGGTCGACCAGTTGTCTATTTATTATTTTTTTTTACTACGCATCAAGCTGCACTGCTTGTCTTTCCTCCTGTGTGGTCGCGCAATCTCGCCTTTTCCACTTATTTTTATTTTTGATTTATTTTTTATTTATTTTGGTCAATTAAAAAAAATACGCATCGTGCTGTGCTCTTTGTATTTGCTTGAGTGCATTCGTGCGCTCTCGCTTTCTCCACTTTACAATTTATTTGTTATTATTTATCTATTCCTGAGAGTTTTTCTTATTTTTTTTTTGTTTATTTAAATGAAGTCGACCAGTTACCTGCCCTTCCTTCCATTATCCGTCACCGAGACAAACTGAACAAAGTTCTGAGGTCGACCTTGGAAACATAAGGATTCAGGTCTGTCTGCTGTTTACCTTTGCTCCTGCGCGCACTGCCCTTCTCTCCACATTTATGTGTTTGTTTGTTTGTCTATCTAATCTTTTGGATTTTTATTTCTAATGAGGTCGACCAGTTGTCTATTTATTATTTTTTTTACTACACATCAAGCTGCGCTGCTTGTCTTTGCTCCTGTGTGCTCGCGCACTCTCGCCTTTTTCCACTTATTTTTATTTTTCATTTATTTTTGATTTATTTTGTCAATTTTAAAAAAAAATACGCATCGTGCTGTGCTGTTTGTGTTTGCTTGAGTGCATTCGCGCGCTCTCGCTTTGTCCACTTTACAATTTTTTTGTTATTATTTATCTATTCCTGAGAGTTTATCTTATTTTTTATTTGTTTATTTAAAATGAAGTCGACCAGTTGCCTGCCCTTCCTTCCATTATCCGTCACCGAGACAAACTGAACAAAGTTCTGAGGTCGACCGTGGAAACATAAGGATTCAGGTCTGTCTGCTGTTTACCTTTGCTCCTGCGCGCACTGCCCATCTCTCCACATTTATGTGTTTGTTTGTTTGTCTATCTAATCTTTAGGGTTTTTATTTCTAATGAGGTCGACAGTTGTCTATTTATTATTTTTTTTACTACGCATCAAGCTGCGCTGCTTGTCTTTGCTCCTGTGTGCTCGCGCACTCTCGCCTTTTCCACTTATTTTTATTTTTGATTTATTTTGTCAATTTTTTAAAAAAATACGCATCGTGCTGTGCTGTTTGTGTTTGCTTGAGTGCATTCGCGCGCTCCTCCGCTTTCCTCCACTTTACAATTTTTTTGTTATTATTTATCTATTCCTGAGAGGTTATCTTATATTTTATTTGTTTATTTAAATGAAGTCGACCAGTTACCTGCCCTTCCTTCCATTATCCGTCACCGAGACAAACTGAACAAAGTTCTGAGGTCGACCTTGGAAACATAAGGATTCAGGTCTGTCTGCTGTTTTCCTTTGCTCCTGCGCGCACTGCCCCTTCTCTCCACATTTATGTGTTTGTTTGTTTGTCTATCTAAACTTTTGGGTTTTTATTTCTAATGAGGTCGACCAGTTGTCTATTTATTATTTTTTTTACTACGCATCAAGCTGCGCTGCTTGTCTTTGCACCTGTGTGCTCGCGCACTCTCGCCTTTTCCACTTATTTTTATTTTGATTTATTTTTGATTTATTTTGTCAATTTAAAAAAAAATACGCATCGTGCTGTGCTGTTTGTGTTTGCTTGAGTGCATTCGCGCGCTCTCCGCTTTCTCCACTTTACAATTTTTTTTGTTATTATTTATCTATTCCTGAGAGTTTATCTTATTTTTTATTTGTTTATTTAAATGAAGTCGACCAGTTACCTGCCCTTCCTTCCATTATCCGTCACCGAGACAAACTGAAAAAAGTTCTGAGGTCGACCTTGTAAAGATAAGGATTCAGGTCTGTCTGCTGTTTACCTTTGCTCCTGCCCGCACTGCCCTTCTATCCACATTTATGTGTTTGTTTGTTTGTCTATCTAATCTTTTGGGTTTTTATTTCTAATGAGGTCGACCAGTTGTCTATTTATTATTTTTTTTACTACGCATCAAGCTGCACTGCTTGTCTTTCCTCCTGTGTGGTCGCGCAATCTGGCCTTTTCCACTTATTTTTATTTTTGATTTATTTTTGATTTATTTTGTCAATTTAAAAAAAAATACGCATCGTGCTGTGCTGTTTGTGTTTGCTTGAGTGCATTCGCGCGCTCACTCTTTCTCCACTTTACAATTTTTTTGTTATTATTTATCTATTCCTGAGAGTTTATCTTATTTTTTATTTGTTTATTTAAATGAAGTCGACCAGTTGCCTGCCCTTCCTTCCATTATCCGTCACCGAGACAAACTGAACAAAGTTATGAGGTCGACCTTGGAAACATAAGGATTCAGGTCTGTCTGCTGTTTACCTTTGCTCCTGCGCGCACTGCCCATCTCTCCACATTTATGTGTTGTTTGTTTGTCTATCTAATCTTTAGGGTTTTTATTTCTAATGAGGTCGACCAGTTGTCTATTTATTATTTTTTTTACTACGCATCAAGCTGCGCCTGCTTGTCTTTGCTCCTGTGTGCTCGCGCACATCTCGCCTTTTCCACTTATTTTTATTTTTGATTTATTTTGATTTATTTTGTCAATTTAAAAAAAAATATGCATCGTGCTGTGCTGTTTGTGTTTGCTTGAGTGCATTCGCGCGCTCTCGCTTTCTCCACTTTACAATTTTTTTGTTATTATTTATCTATTCCTGAGAGTTTATCTTATTTTTTATTTGTTTATTTAAATGAAGTCGACCAGTTACCTGCCCTCCCTTCCATTATCCGTCACCGAGACAAACTGAACAAAGTTCTGAGGTCGACCTTGGAAATATAAGGATTCAGGTCTGTCTGCTGGTTTCCTTTGCTCCTGCGCGCACTGCCCTTCTCTCCACATTTATGTGTTTGTTTGTTTGTCTATCTAATCTTTGGGGTTTTTATTTCTAATGAGGTCGACCAGTTGTCTATTTATTATTTTTTTTACTACACATCAAGCTGCGCTGCTTGTCTTTGCTCCTGTGTGCTCGCGCACTCTCGCCTTTTCCACTTATTTTTATTTTTGATTTATTTTTGATTTATTTTGTCAATTTAAAAAAAAATATGCATCGTGCTGTGCTGTTTGTGTTTGCTTGAGTGCATTCGCGCGCTCTCCGCTTTCTCCACTTTACAATTTTTTTGTTATTATTTATCTATTCCTGAGAGTTTATCTTATATTTTATTTGTTTATTTAAATGAAGTCGACCAGTTACCTGCCCTTCCTTCCATTATCCGTCACCGAGACAAACTGAACAAAGTTCTGAGGTCGACCTTGGAAACATAAGGATTCAGGTCTGTCTGCTGGTTACCTTTGCTCCTGCGCGCACTGCCCTTCTCTCCACATTTATGTGTTTGTTTGTTTGTCTATCTAATCTTTTGGGTTTTTATTTCTAATGAGGTCGACCAGTTGTCTATTTATTATTTTTTTTACTACACATCAAGCTGCGCTGCTTGTCTTTGCTCCTGTGTGCTCGCGCACTCTCGCCTTTTCCACTTATTTTTATTTTTCATTTATTTTTGATTTATTTTTCAATTTTAAAAAAAAATACGCATCGTGCTGTGCTGTTTGTGTTTGCTTGAGTGCATTCGCGCGCTCTCGCTTTCTCCACTTTACAATTTTTTTGTTATTATTTATCTATTCCTGAGAGTTTATCTTATTTTTTATTTGTTTATTTAAATGAAGTCGACCAGTTACCTGCCCTTCCTTCCATTATCCGTCACCGAGACAAACTGAACAAAGTTCTGAGGTCGACCTTGTAAAGATAAGGATTCAGGTCTGTCTGCTGTTTACCTTTGCTCCTGCCCGCACTGCCCTTCTATCCACATTTATGTGTTTGTTTGTTTGTCTATCTAATCTTTTGGGTTTTTATTTCTAATGAGGTCGACCAGTTGTCTATTTATTATTTTTTTTACTACGCATCAAGCTGCGCTGCTTGTCTTTGATCCTGGGTGCTCGCGCAGTCTCGCCTTTTCCACTTATTTTTATTTTTGATTTATTTTTGATTTATTTTGTCAATTTAAAAAAAAATACGCTTCGTGCTGTGCTGTTTGTGTTTGCTTGAGTGCATTCGCGCGCTCTCGTTTTCTCCACTTTACAATTTTTTTGTTATTATTTATCTATTCCTGAGAGTTTATCTTATTTTTTATTTGTTTATTTAAATGAAGTCGACCAGTTACCTGCCCTTCCTTCCATTATCCGTCACCGAGACAAACTGAACAAAGTTCTGTGGTCGACCTTGTAAAGATAAGGATTCAGGTCTGTCTGCTGTTTACCTTTGCTCCTGCGCGCACTGCCCTTCTATCCACATTTATGTGTTTGATTGTTTGTCTATCTAATCTTTTGGGTGTTTATTTCTAATGAGGTCGACCAGTTGTCTATTTATTATTTTTTTTTACTACGCATCAAGCTGCGCTGCTTTTCTTTGCTCCTGTGTGCTCGCGCACTCTCGCCTTTTCCACTTATTTTTATTTTTGATTTATTTTGATTTATATTGTCAATTTAAAAAAAAAAATACGCATCGTGCTGTGCTGTTTGTGTTTGCTTGAGTGCATTCGCGCGCTCCTCAGCTTTCTCCACTTTCCAATTTTTTTGTTATTATTTATCTATTCCTGAGAGTTTTTCTTATTTTTTATTTGTTTATTTTAATGAAGTCGACCAGTTGCCTGCCCTTCCTTCCATTATCCGTCACCGAGACAAACTGAACAAAGTTCTGAGGTCGACCTTGTAAAGATAAGGATTCAGGTCTGTCTGCTGTTTACCTTTGCTCCTGCGCGCACTGCCCTTCTCTCCACATTTATGTGTTTGTTTGTTTGTCTATCTAATCTTTGGGTTTTTATTTCTAATGAGGTCGACCAGTTGTCTATTTATTATTTTTTTTACTCTACGCATCAAGCTGCGCTGCTTGTCTTTGCTCCTGTGTGCTCGCGCACTCTCGCCTTTTCCACTTATTTTTATTTTTGATTTATTTTGTCAATTTAAAAAAAAAATACGCATCGTGCTGTGCTGTTTGTGTTTGCTTGAGTGCATTCGCGCGCTCTCGCTTCCTCCACTTTACAATTTTTTTGTTATTATTTATCTATTCCTGAGAGTTTATCTTATTTTTTATTTGTTTATTTAAATGAAGTCGACCCGATTGCCTGCCCTTCCTTCCATATCCGTCACCGAGACAAACTGAACAAAGTTCTGAGGTCGACCTTGTAAAGATAAGGATTCAGGTCTGTCTGCTGTTTACCTTTGCTCCTGCGCGCACTGCCCTTCTCTCCATATTCATGTGTTTGTTTGTTTGTCTATCTAATCTTTTGTGTTTTTAATTCTAATGAGGTCGACCAGTTGTCTATTTTTTATTTTTTTTACTACGCATCAAGCTGCGCTGCTTGTCTTTGCTCCTGTGTGCTCGCGCACTCTCGCCTTTTTCCACTTATTTTTATTTTTGATTTATTTTTGATTTATTTTTGTCAATTTTAAAAAAAAATACGCATCGTGCTGTGCTGTTTGTGTTTGCTTGAGTGCATTCGCGCGCTCTCGCTTTCTCCACTTTACAATTTTTTTGTTATTATTTATCTATTCCTGAGAGTTTATCTTATTTTTTATTTGTTTATTTAAATGAAGTCGACCAGTTGCCTGCCCTTCCTTCCATTATCCGTCACCAAGACAAACTGAACAATGTTCTGAGGTCGACCTTGTAAAGATAAGGATTCAGGTCTGTCTGCTGTTTACTTTTGCTCCTGCGGGCACTGCCCTTCTCTCCACATTTCTGTGTTTGTTTGTTTGTCCATCTAATCTTTTGGGTTTTTCTTTCTAATGAGGTCGACCAGTTGTCTATTTATTATTTTTTTTACTACGCATCAAGCTGCGCTGCTTGTCTTTCCTCCTGTGTGCTCGCGCACTCTCGCCTTTTCCACTTATTTTTATTTTTGATTGATTTATTTGTCATTTAAAAAAAAATACGCATCGTGCTGTGCTATTTGTGTTTGCTTGAGTGCATTCGCGCGCTCTCGCTTTCTCCACTTTACAATTTTTTTGATATTATTTATCTATTCCTGAGAGTTTATCTTATTTTTTATTTGTTTATTTAAATGAAGTCGACCAGTTGCCTGCCCTTCCTTCCATTATCCGTCACCGAGACAAACTGAACAAAGTTCTGAGGTCGACCTTGTAAAGATAAGGATTCAGGTCTGTCTGCTGTTTACCTTTGCTCCTGCGCGCACTGCCCTTCTCTCCCACATTTATGTGTTTGATTGTTTGTCTATCTAATCTTTTGGTGTTTATTTCTAATGAGGTCGACCAGTTGTCTATTTATTATTTTTTTTACTACGCATCAAGCTGCGCTGCTTTTCTTTGCTCCTGTGTGCTCGCGCACTCTCGCCTTTTCCACTTATTTTTATTTTTGATTTATTTTTGATTTATATTGTCAATTTAAAAAAAAATACGCATCGTGCTGTGCTGTTTGTGTTTGCTTGAGTGCATTCGCGCGCTCTCGCTTTCTC